>NC_056735.1:142585441-142780441 GCF_019279795.1 Protopterus annectens
ACATGTTTTCTACTAGGCACTGATAAACTTACACATCATAGGTAACATTTTTCTAATATGGACACAGAGTTGGGAAAAACATGATCTGTTGTCATGTCAGCAGCTGCATATATTGTGTAATGTTTAAAGTCCACTGTAACTGGCACAAAGCAGTTTACCTAGATATGTTGGAGTTCAAAAAGCCTGGATGTATGTCTTCATAAAATATTCACCAGAAGACACCCACAGCATGCACCCATCATGTACCAAGGTCAACTTCATTTAGATCCAGGGTCTCAGATTTCCAAAGATCACATTAGAATAGTTCACCTACAGTGCCAACTTCCACAAGCTGACAGATCATTCTTTTGAAAGAGGTTATGATAGGACATTCATTGACAGTGTCCCAGATCCCACTGTGGATTTAAATGTTAGAGGGGTGACTAACTCCCCCAGTGCCTGGGACACCAATAAGATGAACACAGGGATGACCACTATGGTGGAAAGGGTTACTAGAGTAAAGGGCAAGCCAAGCCATTCACTAACAGCATACACTCCCAATGAATTAGAAGCATCTAAAGGTCCATTTAGAAAACAATTTTGAGCAACAACATCGTCTGCATCATTTTGTGTGAACACTCCATTTTGCTTATAAGCAAACTCATAACATGAAGGACTTGATAGCAAGATGTAGTTGTCTGTCACTACTGAAACTGTGACCTAAGGTACGTGTACTTGTGGATCCTGTACTTACTACCCTCTGGTTTGTGGTATAGGCTATTTCTACAGCTCTAGCACCTACAAAGTCTACTTAGCAAACAAAAAGGTAACAGCTCTGTACCACGACCTAGATGTGTAGGGGTTAGTGTATCAGTGAAAAAAAACAAATCTGGCTTCCCAGACCTACAAGCTTTCTGCACCTGTCTCTCTCTGGGACCTGGGATACATGGAAACAAGGCAAGTTATTGGTGGTAATTTGCCTTATAGACAATACAATAAATCAATATCACGGAAATCAGGTTTTGATTGTTTAGTCAGTTTCTGGGCCTGTATAAAGTTTGTGTGGTTATGCAGTGCTGCTCATCACGTAGCAGCAGTTAACACTGCCCTTTATAGATGCAGCCATCACTAACAGAAAATTATCTTATAAAAACACCTCTGAAATCCCCCCAGTTTTCAGTATTGCGCAAAGAGTGACTAGTTTGTGCATTTAGGAGCACCACCCTAACAGTTTAGTCTTCGATAGTCTTATTGTCGTCTGTACTCATACAGCATCCTAGCTAGCCAGCTGTAAACCCCTGTTGTGTGATTCCCTTGTAAATCATATAAAAAGGACCTGTAACCATGGATATGCACTTCTCTACCTCTGCAGCCAGCTTGTTTGACTTGAGCATCCTGACAGTGTAGTAATTGTCTTATGTATACTGACAACCACTGATACAGTATATGAGAGATGTACTTACACAATGTCACCGGAGGTAAGGCTGTGTGTTATTAACACTGAAAATACCTAACAAGCTGTCAGAAACATACACACTACACATATCAGACATAGTATGGACCAGACATATGGACCCTCACATTCTGAGGATCTTAAATGTAATCTTTCTGAACCTCAGAGGCGTCCCAGATACTGCACTTACATTAAGTATCCTCAGCAACCTCACAAGTCCTCTACAAAAACAACACCCACTATGACACACTCACTGCCACATTGTAAAGTGTCTCAACCTTTAAGCCCATCAGTAAAAACATTATACAACCCCAAATTTTGGACATATGAGACAGATGGAGATGTCCTGCTCATCATGCTGAATAAGGAGAGGGACATAGTCAGTTGCCTGTCAGGTGTCTGCCAGACCATGCAAGTACTAAGCTTGTTAAACCACAGGCACCAGTATGACTTAGTAATACTCCATGTGATTGTGAATGACGAGATGTGCCTTCCTGGACTATATATAGAGAAACATGGAGGAGCTCACAGTCTGTCTGTCCAAGGCCAGTAAGAGCCTAGCAGTGAGCAGCACTGTACCTCCTCCAAACATGATGGCACAACATGAACACACAATATGAACAAAAGATAACTGACTTTGATAATTGGCTTAGTTTTTGGTGTCAGTCACCGAAGTATAATATTTGTCTGCCTGGGAGGATATGGCTGACAGACCATACTGCTTTGCCAGGGATGGTCTGTAACTGTTCACTTTAGGATTTCAAATATTGTCTAAAACGTTGTTGACTCCGGTGCAGAAGAATGACAGTTGTAGTCGTCCATTTGCTTTGCACGAAGCCTGTCAGGGGGCTGTAGTCAAATAGTAATTCTAGTGAGTCAGATAGGTCATGTTTCATGCTGTTTATGGGCTGATCGATGCACTGTTCTTGGCCATAGAGAATGCATATTGGGCCTGTTCCCTAGTGAGGGTTAGGGGGAGTTATCATAGAGAGTGTTCCTTCAGGGGTGATGGAGAGGAACAGGGGCGTAAAAATGGAACTAAATATGTTGGCCAGTAGATTTGCTATATCTTCTGGCTCACTATAGGTGGTTCCATTTACAATTAGTTCAGCACATTGTTGTCTATTGCCTTTTATGGTTGTGACTTGGCTAAAAAATGCCTCGTGATTGTCCTTAGCCTGGGAAGCTATTTTTACTCCAAATTTGGCTTTGTCAGACTAGATTAGCCTCCTGAGTGCCTTGTTTGGATTGATGAAGACTTTTTACCTTTGTCGGATATTGCACTTCCTAATTTTTGCCATAGTTTTCTTCCTTTTGTTGTCTATTGATGTTTGCACTCCACCAGGGTGGCGTGTCCTTTGAGTTTGTTCTTTGCTTGTTCTGGAGAGGTACAGCTGTTTCTGTGCAGCCCTTAACATGATTGTACAGGGTTTTTATGAACAATTCAGCATAAGCAGTGGTGTTCTCAATTTTTTTTTTTTTTTGGGGGGGGGGCTTGAAATTTTATCAGGTTGTCACTTAATAATAAGAAGTTTGCCCAAGAATAATTCATAAAAGTTCCAGGGTTAGCTGGGGTCCTGAGTTTTATTTTTATTTCAAAGGAGACAACTTTGTGGTCTGACCTGGCCAATGAGGGCATTCCATGGGGCGGTGGGATGTAACATTCTCCCCTGTTTGTGAAAACTAGGTCAAGGATGTTAACACGCCTAGTAGGTGTATGGACTAGCTGGTCCATGATGTTTGTGTTTACAAAGTCCAGGAGTCTCTGGGCCTACATATTTGGGGTTGCGTAAAATTCCCAGCTTAAAGTGGGTTAGTTAAAATTGCCCATGAATATGGTACTAGGTTGAATGGGGAGTGTCTCCAGTATGTTTAAGTATGTGTTATGGGTTTCCTGGCTCATAGAGGGGAATATACAGCTTGCAAAGATATATGGGACTTGGCCTCTTGTAATCTGCATGTGAAGAAGCTCAAGCATGTCTTACTGTTTGACTATCCTTGAGGTGTGTTTGTTTTTGATGTAAATTGAGACACTCCACCTTTTGTCCCTTCCTGCGCAGTAGCTGGTCTAAATGTGTGGAAGGCATTATAGCTCTGCATTGCTGGGGTGCTCCCATTGGCTTTAAACTATGTCTGAGTAACTGCACAGATGTCGGCATTCTCTGGGATGAGGAGAGCCTGCAGAGAGTTTAGTTTTTTGTCTAGACTCTTGGTATTGATGTATAACACATTTAGATTCTTTTGGGTTGGTTTTACTAAGTTGTAAGGTTTATCAGTTTGGCAATGCCTAAAAAGGGCACCATTGGGGGTTCACAAGGCTTTAGGCAATATTTGAAAGCCCAGAGGGGAAGTACAGACCATCCCTATGAAAGCAGCATGGTCCGTCGACCATATCCTTCCAGATTGACCAATATTGTACCATTTCCGAATGACATTTATTAAAGTCAGTTAAGCCATTTATTAAAGTCAGTTATCTTCTGCTCATATTGTGGCATCATCCTTGAGAAGGTAGATGCTGCTCAGTGCTAGGCTAATACTGACTTGGGACACATAGTCCAAGAGTTACATCATCTCTCTGTCTTCATACAGTACAGGAAGGTATGTCTCAAGTTGTTTACACTACGGCTGACTCTTGCAGGTACTTGTGGTTCATCAACCTGAGTGCATGTGTGATATTGCAGATGTGTCACACAATGGAGTCTCCTGTAACCAAGATACTGGATTGTGTGGTGGTTTGCTTTAATTGGCTTACAGGCTGAGGCATCATAAGATGTGGCTGTGTGTGTCGTGGCAGATGTTGTCCTGACAGAGTGATTTTGAGGTTGCTAAGAAGCCTTTGGGGTTTAGGAAGATTGCATTTAAGAGCATCAGCACATGAGCCTATGTGTGTTGTCCAGTCTGTGTGTGGTGGGTGTAGTGTGTATGTATCTGGCAGCCTGTTTGGTATTATAAGTGCTTGTATGTGACAGCCTTGACTCCAGTGACATTGTTTAACTACACCTCTCACACGCTGTATCAGTTTGTTTAAGAATTAGATGGTTGTCAGTAAATATGAGACAATTGCTGCATTGCTTAGGACACCAATATCCAACAAACTATCCACAGAGATAGTGGGAGAGTGCATATTCATGGTTACAGATTCTTATTACATAATCTACAAGAGGATGGTATGAGAGGGGTTTACAGCTGGCTAGCTTGGCTCCTGTAGGGTTATAGACTACAATCAAGATTATCTAAGACTAAACTTTGATCCATCTCTCACTAGAAGTAACAAGGTAGCACTAGTGCCAAGCTGCTTCCTGAGAAATAGTTTTACCACAGATATTTATGATTTCAGTACATTTGCTATTGTCTTCACTTAGTAGGTATTTAACATAAAGTCTACAGCAATTGGATACAACAGGAAGCCAAGCTGCACAAAGGCACTGAAGAGGTTCTCAACAAAACTGCCACCTGACCACTCATTGCAGTCTCGTACACACTTCTATCAGAGACTGGCAGCTACCAATGTGCTTCTGCTCCTTTTCTCACCAGGAGCAAAGCAGTAACACTAATCCCAAACTGGCTCCTAAGAAGCAATTTCTCAGGCTTTCCAGTGATTGGTAATCTTTAGGAAGGCTAGGAAGTACTATACCCCATTTCCTTCTCTTGCCAGGAACAAAATAGGAGCACTAATCCCAAGATGATTTCTGAGAAGCTGTTCCTAGGCTCACCAGTAGCCTAGTCCCAGATTTTACACATTTTCAAAGTAAGATGGAAAAATAGGATTAATATAATGAAATTTGCAGTGTACTAAGTTTGTGGGATACTATGAAACAGTAGGTAACTTTAGATTTAAGAGTCTAAGGGGAGGGTGCCCGGTAAAATGAGCAAGAACATCAAAACTCCAATTTATTACAGGGTTGGGTAGCTCAAAAGCTGCTAAGTTTAAAAGCATAGTTGGGATGGGCAAGTGGGTGGGAAAAATCAAATGTGGTCAGACAACAGCAGTAGTCATACAGCACTACAGCTAAATAATAATGCAGCAGCAAAGTCACATGGCACTTAGGTTAAGTAATAATGCAGCAGCAAAGTCACATGGCACTTCAGCTAAGTAATAATGCAGCAGCAAAGTCACATGGCACTTCAGCTAAGTAATAATGCAGCAGCAATGTCACATGGCGCTTCAGCTAAGGAATAATGCAGCAGCAAAGTCACATGGCACTTCAGCTAAGTAATAATGCAGCAGCAAAGTCACATGGCACTTTGGCTAAATAATAATGCAGCAGCAAAGTCACATGGTAATTCAGCTAAGTAATAATGCAGCAGCAAAGTCACATGGTGCTTCAGCTAAGTAATAATGCAACAGCAAAGTCACAATGCACTTCAGCTAAATAATAATGCAGCAACAAAGTCTCATGGCACTTCAACTAAGTAATAATGTAGCTTAATACCTGGAGCTCAATCATAAATCTGGTTTCTCAGTTCCACCCACTAATTAGATAAAGCTTTCATGACTTAGGTCCATCCTTGCTGCTTTGTGATTTAGAAGTTAATTGTCCCTGTGTCTCCTTAATTGGGCTTTCCTTTGCAAACAGTTCCCAATGCAAGAGAGTTCTGTTAATAAGAAATCTTTAACTTGACGGGTGAAACATTTGCTAGGTTTATGAAGCACTGTCAGATTTATCTTCTGTTGATCCTACTGTAGCTTCACCTATTGTTAATAAGAAATTTGCCAATAAAACTAAATATTTGGGGAATGAAAGCTCTTTAAAATTAAAACAAAATATTGAGAGCCTTCTAGAAATAAAATCAAGAAATATAATTAATGAAGCAGACATCAAACATACTAAAGGAGCTGGGGCTGATGGCTGAGCAGTCAGTGCCTGTTTCTTGTAATAAGACATCAAGTTATAATATGGTGCTACAATTCCCTATTCATTCATGTCAAAATGGCAAAGACAAAAAATAAATAAATTATTGGCCCAGACTGAGGTATGGTCAACCTTCTCCCAGACATTCCCTATAGGGGGACTTCACTCATTGCATACTGTTACTTCATGTAACATCCACAGAGGTCTAATAAACTCAAGGAACATTTGCACAATATTAAGAAAAATGGTGCACCAGTGAATCAAGAATTGGATAACCAATAGATAATGTAGACATCCTTTCTGCTTACAGGGAGATTAGGATTCAGTCCCCCATGCATCAGGTTTTACATCTGCTGTCATTCCCTTATTTTCCCAATGTCTTATTCTTCAACAAGTGGTTACAGAAAAGGTAACACAACAGGGACATGCTGCTATGGCAACAAACGTGTTGGTTAAAATGGTATTTAATGTAGAAGCCTTCCAGACTGAGTAAAGAAATCCATCCCTTCTGAACACTGGTTCCTGCATGTCCAATATGAGTTCTGAACTTTCAGAACTTCTTGTGTTGGCTCGAGAGATTTCCTTGATTTCGGCTACCCCTTCCCTGTATGATGTTTCAGCAGTTGTAGCAGGAGCTTCTGAAGCCAGACATCACTGAAACAGGTACGCAGTTGTGTACCAGCTATCGTGTAGATTATGCAGATACACGATATATTGATCACTGACCTTCCTTCAAGTGTCCGGTGATTATATTTTGACCTTCTGGATATTCACAGTTACCCCATTTTGTTGAGACTGTTCAAAGTTTGCTCAGGATTTGTTTAGAGGATTACTCAAGTTTCAACAGCCCCTTAAAAGCAATGATATTCCCCCTTCCATCCCTTCATTTGGGGAACATTTGAGGAACTATATATTTGTCTGTCATGAGAGCCTGATTCTGATTCTCAGCCACCTACGTAAAAGAAACTGCACAGCTTTTTCCGTGGTTCAGAATTACTATGAACACCTGTATAGAAATACTACGGCTGAAAGTGCTGTTATTCTTTGTTTGTTTTAAATCAAGATGTTTGAAATGGGTTGAAAAAGGCAACTGCTGTTAGTATTTTGCCAAAATAACAACAAACAAGAGGATGAGAGAAAGCACAGAATTATTTATATATTTGGTAAGGCTGTACATATATACATATGTGTTCTGTATTAGCAAGAAATTCTAGAGCAGATTGGTGACCTAACACAAATCATTGCTGATGTTTGTATAGTAAAAGTTTTTTAGATTGGCAGAAACAGCAGATAGGCAAAGAAAATCCATGTTATAAAATGTGGCTATGACACACTGGCTGCAAAGCTCTTGGTTGCTGCTTCGAGTAGATGGCATTCTTGATTCAGAAAAGAGCCTCTCTTTCATATGCCGCGGCTTCAGCCTTTGGATACATTCTGTGGACCAAAGCATGCTTTCTAGGCCTCCTTCTCTAACATGTTTGGAAGAGTTAAAAAGGAAGTATAAAACAGTGGTGACGTCAACCATATGTTTCAATCCTTTGTCTATAACATCCCCTTTCTAATGACAGCTGTTAAGACCTCAGGAATAAAGACAGAAGAGGCATTATGAAATCACAAGAGCAGCAGGAACAGGGACTTACCCAGCCAGACAATTCCTTCCCATACTCTGTTGTATGCTTCTGTTCTCCCTTACTCCCAAGGAGGAAGTTTTATCCATTTTACATCACAGTGATAAGAGCAGACAAATGAGAAGTAGTGTCAACAGATCGCACCGTATTAATCTGTACAACACCATTCCAGGACCCACCCCAGTATTTATTTATTTATTTATTTATTTCCAGTTTGATTACTGGGGAAGCCACTGGGCCCAAAGGGCCCGTTTTCAGTGGACGCCTGGGGAGAAATGCTCCATAAGACATAATACAGTAAAGATACAGGTCTATAAAAGATACAGTTAAAAGAACAAGTTACAAATATATAAACTCAATACCAAGCATGAGCAGCGTGGGTCATTGTGATGGATCATATGGGTTATACTGTACAGATTCATTTAGACATACATTCATTCATGTAAAGTAAGGAATAATTTACATACATTCATTGAAAGTAAGAGGCTATTTACAAAGTTGAAATCATGTGTGGAATAGCTATAGGAGTTACAGAGAGCTTAGGTACACTCTTAAGAAATAGCTATGGGAGTTATAGACAGCTGAGGAACACAGGAGGAAAATCCTCCCAGGGGCATTTACTTAAACAGAATTAGGTAGGCTGAAAGCAGGTACATTTCCATTTGGAGGACAGGTATGTGAATAGCTGGGTTTTCACATTTTCTGAGTTTGATGTTGCCCTTAGTGTGGAAGGGACTGAATTCCATTTCTTTCCTAGTGAGAAAGAAAGAAGTTGGCCAGCAGGTTGTTTAGGTTTGTGGATAGTAATTAAGTTTTGGTGTTCAGATCTGAGAGTTCTATTACGGGTGTAGGGGGAGGATGTTTCTTAGAGCAGGACATTTTGTTGGGTGAAATACGAGTCTGTGTGCAGTGGTAAGTTGGAGGTAGTCTAGGTAATTTGTGAGTTCTAGCCAATTCAGCGATTGAAGGGTAAGGCAGTGATGGATGGAATTTTTGGCTTTGGTGGCAAATTTGGAGATTTTATTATAGCAGTTTTCTAGTTTAGAGGTGATGGAGGAGGTCAGGTTAGTTAGAAGGAAGAAGGTAAGTAGTAGCCAGAGTATGCCTAGTAGAGGTAGAGAGGAAGAGATTGTTCCTGTATAGCATACCTAACTTTTGGTGGGTTTTCTTTATATTTTGTTTAATATGGATATCATACTTGAGATGTTTGTTCATAGTAATGCCGAGAAGTTTGGCAAAAGGAACCACTTCGATAGGAGAGTTGGTTTAGCTAAGGACTTTAAAGGCACATTTGTCATAAGAGAAAGTTTTTGAGGGTGGGAATAGTAGTATTTTAGATTTGTTTGCATTGAGAGAGAGAGGTGATTTTGTTGCATCCAGTTCTCAGTAGTTGAGAAAGCAGTTTGGGTTTTAGTCAGCAGTTCAGGGAGATTTGAGGCAGAGCAGACTAAAGTTGAGTCATCTGCATATTGAATGACTTTGGTGTCAGGAATAGCAGAGTGAAAATTATTGATAAAGATGTTAAAAACCATAGGTCCAAGGATGGACCCCTGTGGTACGCCGGTTGGGGTGGGTAAAAAGGAAGAGGTGGCGTTCTTCCATTTAACAGCCTGAGTTCTATCTGACAGGTAACTAAAGAACCAGGATAAAGTGTTTTGGGAGAGATGTAGGTTTGAGAGATGATAGAGAAGGTGTTTATGGGAAACAGTATCGAATGCTGTAGAGAGATCGAGGAGAACTGTAGATATTAAGTGCCCTGAATCTCGAGCTTGATTGACAGTTTCAAAGAAGAAGAGTAGTGCAGTTATAGTGCTATGGTAAGAAGTTGGCTTTGGGTCAGAAAAGGGATAAGTTGGAGGTGGATGCATTTTTCTAGGATTTTGGAGATTGGTGAGAGAAGAGCAATGGGACAGAAGTTTGAAATGTTAGTGTCTTTGCCTCCTTTGTGGAGTGGAAGAATAAAGGCTGAATTGCAGAGTTTAGGGACATATGATTCCTTTATAGATTTATTGATAATAATGCTGATTGGGAGTGCTATACCATCAGCAGCACACTTTAGGAAGGAGGAGGGAATGTTATCAGGAGCATTGGAGCAAGGTTTAAGTTTGGATAGAAGTCTTTATATAAAATTAGTAGAGACAGGTTTGAGATCAAACATAGGGGGAAAGTTATTAGGGAGCTTAGTAGGAGAAGAATGCAGGACATGTAGATTATTGTTGGGAAAAGTCTTAGTCAGAAATTGTTTCTATAAAAAAATGAATTGAATTGGGAGGCTAATTTGAGGTCAGATTTACTTGGATCAGGACAGGGGTTATTCTTGGAGCCTAGGTTGAGAAGTGAGTTTTTAGTATTATTTTACTAGAGCTTAGCAGAGTAGGATTTTTTGTCCTTGATGATTTGTTTTGCAAGGTTACAGAATTGTGTGTATTGTAGCAGGGTTCTGGGCAGTTTATTCTTTTGGTAAAGCTTCCAGGATTTGAACCTTTGATGCATAATTTGTTTTGTTTTTTTGGATAGCCAAGGAGCAATAATCGTTTTTATCCTTTTTTTTAGTGGGGCTAGGGAGTTTAGAGTGTCTAGGAAGACAGAATTGAAGTGGTCTATGACTTTGTCAAGGGGAAGGGTTTTTAGAATGTGCCAGTTCATTTGTTTGAGAATGTTGGAGAAAGTTGTGGAGTTGAATTTACAGAGTATTCTTAATCTGCCTCTAGGAATACAGCTACTGGAGTTACTGAACAGTATTTTTAGCAGAAAAAGGAAATTATGTTATTGGGGATTCTACCTAGTGCCAAAAACATGTCCTGTTATACTTATTTCAGCAAAATGTCAAAAAGTTCAAGATGTTGACACCATAAACACTGTTTTTTATTGATACTGAATACCTTTATGGTGCCCATGGAGGCACATGAAGCCTACCTATGTATGTCTTCTTACATAAGAGTCACAGTTTCACAGATTTCATGTAGAGGACTACCATAAACAATTCGCCTCCTTTTCAGATGACCTTTCTGTTCATCTTAAAATAGCCACATGGATGTTGTGGGTCTGGTTGCAGCAGAGTCAAGTGCTATTTCACTCTCTCTATTGTCTCTCTGTGACCCAGGAAACTCATAAAATGTATTTAAACTTATTGAGAATACTCACCATCCAACCCAATACCATATTCATGGGTGACTTTAATTACCCCAGAACAACAAATGTGCAGGCACAGGGTTTCCAGGATCTTATAAACACAAACCCACCGAACCAGATTGTCAGTACGCCAACTAGGGGTGCAAACATACTGAATCTGGTCCTCACTAATATGGGGGAGTGCTGCAATACCCCCTTGTGTAATGTCTTCTCTGGTAAGGACAGACCAAAACATTTTCTCCTTTGAAGTTAAAATAAAACCTGGAGCCCCAGCTAACCCTGGAATGTTCAGGAATTACTCTGTGGCTGACTTCTTACTGTTAGTGATAACCTGAAAAATTTCAAACACTATAAACCATGACAACATTGCAGAACTATTCACAGAAACCCTATGCAAGCATGTTAATAGCTGCGTAGAGGCAGCTGCACCCACCGGGAAGAAGTACATAACTAGTTCAAAAAACAAGCCACCCTGGCGGAATCACATCATCAGTAAGCTGTACAGCAGAAGGAGGAAAATCATGGAAAAAATTAGAAGGTTCAACACCCAGCAGGATAAAAGTACTCATCAAACTAAACAAACAAGTCGGAGGACATAAAAAGTCTAGCAAAGCCAAATGTGAGGTAAATGTGGCCTCCCAAGCCAAGGAAATCCACAAGGCATTCTTTAGTTATGTCCACAACCTCAAAGGCAATACATAATTGTGTATAGAGCTCATTGTTAATGAAATCACCTATACTGAGCCAAAAGATATGGCAAACCTACTAACAAATAAATTCAACTGTAACTTTACCCCTCCCTCCACCTCAGCCTCCCCTCAGGAAATACCATCAAATATAACTCCCCCTGCTATCACTAGGGAGCAGGGCCTCAATGCTGTCTCTAAGGCCAAGAACACAGCATTGATGGGTCCAGACAATATCCCAGGATGTCTTCTAAATAGCATGAAACAATACCTTGCCCAGCCCTCTGGATTTACTGTTTAAACATAGCCTGCAAACAGGCTTTGTGCCTTATGAATGGATAACAGCAGCAGTCATCCCTGTGCACAAAGTTTGGCCATCAACAGAACCTGAAAACTACAGACCCATAAATCTCACTAGTTTCATATGCAGAGCTATGGAAAGAATTAGCATGGAAATGATCAATAATGACATAGGAAACCTTCAAACATTGAACCCAGCCCAATTTGGTTTCATTAAGGACAGGCCATGCCTTCTCAGCCTGGTGTACTTCTTTGAGAAGGTCACCAAAGCAATGGATGAGAGGAACAGGGTTCACACTGCCTAACTTCACCTGGCCAAGGCATTTGACACAATACCCCACTTGGGCATTGCTGATAAACCCAAGAGGTTAGGTATAAACCCTTATGTCACCTGGTGGATAGCCAGCTGGCTGACAGACAGGACCTAGGAAGTTAGAATTCTGGAGTCCACCTCTACAAAGAGGCCATTTACAAACAGAGCCCTTCAGGGATCTCTCCTGGGACCTCTCCTTTTTGGCATTTGCTTCTCTGAAGTCAAGGCCAATGTCAAGGGCCTCTGAATGACCTAATTTGCAGACGATTACTAATTAGGAGCAGACATTGAGTCCCATGCTAACACTAATTTTCTCTAAGAAGGGCTGACACAGACAAATAACTTGTATCGGAGCCATGGGAGAAACTAAATGCCAAGAAATGCATAATAGTATCCTTTGGAAAGTCATCCACCCCTGGTAACTATCATATCGACAAAACACCCAGTAGGCAGGGAACTGGGGACACACATAGACAGTAATCTAGCCTTTGACTGTCACGTGTCTACAGTAGTAAGGAAATCATTCTATGCTGTGCAACTTAATAAAGGTATGACATCTATGTCCAAGGAGGTCATTGTTTCACTGTATTCAGCATTCATCAGACATATCATTGAGTACAATGCCCCCTTTGGTATGTACCTAACCAGAGACATCTAATAATTGGAATGCCCACAGAGGTTCCTCATTAAAAGAATACAGGGCATAAGTAACATATCCTGTGTAGACCACCTTAAAGTCCTATCCTGCATTTGTTTTCCTACAGGCCGTTGAGGGGAGATCTATGCCTGGCATTCAAGGCATTGTCAGACCTCCCCATGATGGACCTCTTGCATATCTGCAAAACAAGCAGCACCAGAATTACCCATTTTAAACACTTAAGTCTTGCCTGTGATATAAATAGGACGTGTTGGAGAGTCAGGTATGTATTCCAGAGACTACCCCTTCTCTGGAACAGGCTCCCCATCCATGTGAAGTAGAGCTCCTCCCTAACCCAATTCTAATGTAACTTGGACAACTGGATGGGGAACAGGAAATTCATCCCTGGTTTGGGACCTACAGTATGTCCCTAATGATCACAGGCAGCCTGTAAATGGTTCATCTCCCAGGCCCCTGCTTGTAAATGTTTCATCTCCCAAGCCCCTGCTTACACTTATCAAGGGTACCAGACCTTGTCAGAGATTTGGTGTTGTGTGGCTAGGCTTAAAAAGGCCTTACTGGTCATTAGCCTAGTACATACCTATGAACCTCTTCCTTCATATGGACTTGCATGATTGGATGGGTCTGGCCTAGACCTATTTAAGATGGTCCTTCAGACTGATCGGGAATATCTAGATGGATATTCATAAATTCACTTTGAGCTTGTTTGCTCTAGAGGGAGGCGGGTAGGTTTTGGAAAGGTATAAATTGTCAAGACTCACTTGTCTTGAACTTTTCTATGACACACACACACACACGCACACACACACACACACACACACACACACACACACACACACACACACACACACACACACACACACACACACACACACACACACACACAACTCACATTGCCTGTGGTAAGAAGTTAGACAAGACAATTACTGTGAGGTGTAGACCTTTTTTCTTTATTGTAAAACAACATATCTTATTAATACATAATGTAGATGGGCTAGAAAAAATGATAGAACATCCATTTAATGGAAATGTTCTTGCCAGCATATTTTACTGTTATACAAATATTCATCACTAGAACCTAATTTTGTATTGGTGAAGAGATAGGTTTTTCATACATGGAATAACATTTTATCCACTTTGATTCCAAACCAGTTTATTTTCAAAGCAGTAACTTTCTGAAGTGTAATCGTGTGCTCTTTGGTGAATATGGCATTTGCATCGTTGAACAATGTCAAGTAGACATGCATAATATGCTGGCACTGCCATTTATGAATTTATTCATAGCCTACGGAGAAGACAACATGTCCTTAGAATGAATTTCTGCTTTTGAATTTATGCTGGAAGTGTTTTATTGAAAGCACTATTTATACATTTGCTATCAATGGGCGTACCTTCGTTGAAGGTTGTGCATCAGGGCTGGCAACTCGGCAGGTAAAAATCTACTGCCAATCATCAGCGGACCGGAGTTCCGCTGTGGCGACCCCTAATCAGGAAAAGCCGAAAGACACAACAACAACTATGTTAATGTATTTAAATAGCATGGGTACATAATGAAACCTCACAGCTCCTGCAAAACCCAGAGCATCAAAACTGAAAACAAACAAAATGTTGTTAACTTAACAAACTGAGCGAAATGTATCACACAGCCCTACAAAATATGAATTGCCCCCATACCCTCATCTCTATTTATACTAACTCCAAGTTTGCATAAACTCAGAGGAAAGGGAAAGTATTTAAAAAAAAAGAAACTCACCTTTTCCTTTGTCTCTGAGTTGTATAACCTTAGACACTGCAGTAGAGGGCCTAAAACAAAGCAACTTGTGACATATTCAAATATCAACAACATGGAAATATGATATTATTAAACTCACTTGTGGTACAACAAGAAATAAGGAGCCGGTAGAATATGGAATTGGGCTTTAGTAAGGACTGAAGCAAAGCAAGCATTCCTTGTTACTTTATACTACCATCAAACTTTTATTGAAAGTGTTATATATTAAAGCTGAACTCAGTATTTTACCAGCTGCTTGTTTTTTGTTTTACTGGATGAGAATTGTATCATATAGTTTTCATACATGCTTACGGTGCTTTATCCGGTTCTGTGTCAGATTATAGCTTGTTTTGAAAATGACATTACTTTTCTGATATTTTGAATTCTGACCAACTAACTCCATGTTAATTGCCAGGTTGAGACCTCTAATGAAAGCTCAATTATGGACCTAACTTTTTCCCTCCTGTACTTGAATCATTACACCCCTAACAACTTTCCCTCCTGCACTTGAATTAATATACCCTTCTTCTCCCCCTATTAAATTCTACCTCTCATCATTCTGTTTTTCTGCGTGCCTCCATCCACTGCTCTACCCCTCTTATACATCCCCTGTGCACTTAAGTTATAAACCTTCCAGATACACCAGTCTGGAACAGGCAACCTAGATAGATCTAACCCTATACCATGCTCTCTCGCTCATATACTATTACCCCTCTCCTCATAGACAATACTAATATCTCCCTCCTACATAATTTTATTACTTACGTTTTTGCTATACTCTTCATAATATTTCTTGAACTCTTTACAAACTTTTCTGTACTGAAATGCAGAAAAGCTAAACTTTACAGCTGTTTTCCCCTCTACAGTATAAATCTATTTATTTCCTGCAAGATTTTATAGCTATTATATATGTTATGTATATGCTTTCCTGTATATACCTGTCTTGTTATTATGTTTGTCTGTTTTTTAGCTCAAATTGTTTTTGGTAAGGTTAAATTAAACATTAAGGCCATTTAAAGGTCATTTATCAACAACCTAAACACTACAATTCCTCAAGCCACCTGCATTCAGTATGCTGACGACTCTACTTTAATCTGCTCCGCCAATTCCCCAACCACACTCCACACCCTTACCCAGTCTGTATTTAACACCGTTGAAAATTGGTTCATGCAACACTGCCTCCTCCTAAATGCAAAAAAAACCAAAATTATTACTCTTTACTCCCACTCGTAAATCATCGCAATTTCACTTCACTATAACCTCAAACAATGGAACCACCATAAACCCTGATACCACAACCCGTCTCTTGGGCATAACTATTGATAACAACCTTAGTTATGATGACCACATCAACTATACTGTAAAATCTGTTAACAAAAAACTAGGTTCACTGTATAGAATCAAACCCTTCCTTACAACTATAGCCAGAACCACAATAGCCCAAACTCATCTGATCTCTACCCTACTGTATGCTTCTGCTATTTACACTAACCTTTCCAAAAGCAACCTTAACAAACTTGCCAATAGCTACAACAACATAGCCAGATTTGCTACTGGCAACCCTTTTAGAACACACCACTGTCTCAACCTCAAACAACTGGGATGGCTAGAACTGCAACACCAACTACTCTATCATCAACTTACTATAACCTAAAAGATACTCTTCCACCCTAATAATATCCCAATCCTCACTAATCTTACTACCCCTTACAAAAATCTTACCACTCTTCGCTCAGCTGATAAACTTCTAGTTTCCACTATTAAATCTAAAAACAAAGCTGGAGACTCTCTTTTTACTAATACAGTTGGAAAGGCCTGGAACCGCCTGCCAAGTGAGCTTTCTACCATCTCTTCCACACATCTTTTTAAAAAAAAACCTCAAACAGCATTTTAAAACTCACTGGCTCTGCCCCTGCTCCAACCCCGACTGATCTCCCCACCTTAAACATTCCTGCTAATCCCTTTTATGGTACCTCCAGGGTACTATATTGCCACTCTTTCCATGGCCTTTCTCGCTGTACTATGATTTACTAAAAAAAAAAAATTATTAATTACTTTTAAATTTGCTTAACATTCATTTACAATGATCTTAATAATGTTTTACCTGTATATGCTTATAGCTTGATATTGCTTTGTTTTCTATAATTGTATAATTATTGTCCTTCTTGGAGCTTTGTTTTCTATAATTGTATAATTAATGCCCTTCTTGGAGCTTTGTTTTCTATACTTGTATAATTAATGCCCTTCTTGGAGCTTTGTTTTCTATAATTGTATAATTAATGCCCTTCTTGGAGCTTTGTTTTCTATAATTGTATAATTAATGCCCTTCTTGGAGCTTTGTTTTCTATAATTGTATAATTAATGCCCTTCTTGGAGCTTTGTTTTCTATAATTGTATAATTAATGCCCTTCTTGGAGCTTTGTTTTCTATAATTGTATAATTAATGCCCTTCTTGGAGCTTTGTTTTCTATAATTGTATAATTAATGCCCTTCTTGGAGCTTTGTTTTCTATAATTGTATAATTAATGCCCTTCTTGGAGCTTTGTTTTCTATAATTGTATAATTAATGCCCTTCTTAGAGCTTTGTTTTCTATAATTGTATAATTAATGCCCTTCTTGGAGCTTTGTTTTCTATAATTGTATAATTAATGCCCTTCTTGGAGCTTTGTTTTCTATAATTGTATAATTAATGCCCTTCTTGGAGCTTTGTTTTCTATAATTGTATAATTAATGCCCTTCTTGGAGCTTTGTTTTCTATAATTGTATAATTAATGCCCTTCTTGGAGCTTTGTTTTCTATAATTGTATAATTAATGCCCTTCTTGGAGCTTTGTTTTCTATAATTGTATAATTAATGCCCTTCTTGGAGCTTTGTTTTCTATAATTGTATAATTAATGCCCTTCTTGGAGCTTTGTTTTCTATAATTGTATAATTAATGCCCTTCTTGGAGCTTTGTTTTCTATAATTGTATAATTAATGCCCTTCTTGGAGCTTTGTTTTCTATAATTGTATAATTAATGCCCTTCTTGGAGCTTTGTTTTCTATAATTGTATAATTAATGCCCTTCTTGGAGCTTTGTTTTCTATAATTGTATAATTAATGCCCTTCTTGGAGCTTTGTTTTCTATAATTGTATAATTAATGCCCTTCTTGGAGCTTTGTTTTCTATAATTGTATAATTAATGCCCTTCTTGGAGCTTTGTTTTCTATAATTGTATAATTAATGCCCTTCTTGGAGCTTTGTTTTCTATAATTGTATAATTAATGCCCTTCTTGGAGCTTTGTTTTCTATAATTGTATAATTAATGCCCTTCTTGGAGCTTTGTTTTCTATAATTGTATAATTAATGCCCTTCTTGGAGCTTTGTTTTCTATAATTGTATAATTAATGCCCTTCTTGGAGCTTTGTTTTCTATAATTGTATAATTAATGCCCTTCTTGGAGCTTTTCTCCCCGGGCCTCTACTGAAAATGGACATGTATCCAGTTAGACTAGCCCGGTCAACAAAATGTAAATAAATAAAATAAATAAATAAAGAACATGGCATGAATAAGTAGCCATTTTTGAGCCAGGAGATAATACTCGTATCAAATGGGAGAATGTACTTTCTCTGCACTTATATTCTGAAGTGTAGCTTGTAGTTTTGTCGTCCATTTAATGCAGGGCTTAAGCAGACAAGCTACAACATGTATACTTCCTGTTTGAAACATTTATTGCTTCCTTCTGAAATGTATGCTTCACAGCCAAGAAGTACAAAGTAAACAATTTATGTTATGATCTAATTATATGATCATAAAATTACCTAAAACCCCAACAATATCTAATTAACATTTTGAACAGAGGGCATGCTTCCAGTAATGTACAGATAGCTATTTTCCATATTTGAGATTGATGTGCATATGTCATATTATTTATAACTTCCAATGCAATGGCATAATAGTATTTTGTTCATTATTGTTTAGATGTTTGTTTAGTGCTTATTGTTTAAAGCAAATTTGGTTATAACATGCTTTAACTGGCTTTAAACTTTAGTAATTTTAGATGTATTTAAAGCAAACACTGTATCAATTCATTTTTTCATGTAAGTATTTCTTTAAGATCATAAAGCAGTGTGTATGTTTAAAATATTCTGTATCCCTACATGTATCAGTCATACTAGACTGAACATTTGCAAAATGTACCAATAATATGTAAATGCCTATATTACTATGATATGCCGTATAATCGTTTTCAGCTCAAGAACTGTTGATGTCCATAAATGGTATTGGTAACAGTGTCTCACTGGCTGTTTTACTGACAGGTATTTACTTATTTAATTAAAATGTCTATATAGTTGAACATGGTCACTTGCTTATTATACTAGCAGGCCAGATTTCAAAGAAAATATTTCCTGTTACTGGGTCACTCAATAAAGTTGGTAGGTATAATTCATTTCTAACATTGTTGAATTTACAACATCCTGTCATGGAATTTAAATGTTTATTTTTTGTCAAATCCAGTAAAAGAGCTGAAGTAATAATTTACATATGGAAATTAAGGCCAACATTTGCCTTGCTCCAAGAAACACATTTAACAGCATATAAACCTACTAAGACTGGGTTATATCAGATGTCACTTCTTCTTTCGGCTGCTCCTGTTAGGGGTCGCCACAGTGGATCATCTGTTTCCATTTCTTCCTGTCCTCTGCATCTTGCTCTGTCACACCAACCACCTGCATGTCCTCTCTCACCACATCCATAAACGTTATCTTAGGCCTTCCTCTTTTCCTGTTACCTGGCAGCTTCATCCTTAGCATCTTTTTCCCCAATATACTCTGCATCCCTCCTCAGCATATGTCCAGACCAATGTAATCTTGCCTCTCTGGCTTTGTCTCCAAACCTTCCAACCTGGGCTGACCCTCTAATATACTTATTCCTAATCCTGTCCACCCTCTTCTCACCCAGTGCAAATCTTAACATCTTTAACTCTGCCACGTCCAGCTCTGACCCCTGCCTTTTTGTCAATGCCACTGTCTCCAACCCATATAACATAGCTGGTCTCACTACCCTCTTGTAGACCTTCCCTTTCACTCTTACTGGTACTCGTCTGTTACATCAGATGTCACTCAGCATACCTTACTGATAGAAGGAGGAGTGATAACCCTGATTAGGAAGGGCAATCCCTTCAAACTGTGGGAAACAGTGTCTGATACAGGTCACTACATTTTTATTAAATAATATGTGGCATCCCTATGAATCACAATAGGTCAAGCACAACTCAACAGGAGTTACTCAGCATCATGAGGGACTCTGTAGCTTGCCAGGAAGGAATGCTGTTCTGGAGGAGTGATTGGAACAAAGTAACTTCAGCTGAAGAGGTGCATTCCAGTCCCAGAACACTAAGCATTCCGTCATTGAAAAAGTTTATAAAGAGGTTCATGTCAGAGGTGGCAATGTTGGACTCTTTCCACTTATTAAAGCTTCCATGTAATAGATACAAGTGATTGTACTGTGTCTGTAGTATTTAAGGCATTATTAGAGGAATTTCTCAAGGACTATAGGAGCTTAATTAGAACAAACTGAGAAGTAAGACAGTTTTAAACTGAATTTGGCTACGCTTCTAAAGGATTATAACAGGAAAGAGTAAAGAAAATTATCCAACCAGTAGCATACTTACCAACTGGAACTGCTTCAGTAACAAATTATGAACATTAATGTAGAAGCCAGTGTTAAAATATAAAGTTCACAAACTGCTTGAATCTAAAATAGAATATGCTAGGAAAGTCTTAAAGTTAAAAAGCATTGGCACTAATCTTGCAAATAAAACATTTTTAGCCATTAGGTTTAGACAACAGCTAGTAGACAGGTTGATTAGTAAAATTAAACACCCTATTATGAGATCTGTTTTTACCACTCCAAAGTGTTTGGTAACAGGCTTCTTTAATTACTTCTCTACATCTTTATGCCACAGAGTATAAGGGTTGTAGTGACAGGAGGGGTCTAGTAAAATACGTGGCACAATTAAACCTCACCAAGTTAAACTGCACTCAGGCAACCGATCTTATCTGCAAAATAACAGCCGACAAGATCAACTTGGTATTTTGCTCCCAGGCTAAGGGAAATTTGCTGGCCCTAGCAGACTTCCATTGGAAACATATACCTGGGGGGAAATGATCTTTATTGAAAGCGTTACTATATTTGCATGTAGTGTGTTAAAAAAACAGGAGAGACTCCATCCTCTTGGAAGGATGAATTAAATGTACATCATATCTCGATCACTGCTGCAGTAGCCTTAGCTATATGTTAGGTACATGAGTTATTTTCTGCCAAGGCTATTACAGCTGGCCAGCTTCCAAAGCTTCAGAGATTATTTCAGGTATCACACAATGAAAACTCTAGCTTAGTTAGATTTTTCTTGTAGTTTTTATTAATTGCTTTGTCTGTGTGACCTTTTTCTCTTGGGTTTGGGTGTAAGTTGGGTTACTTTGAAGACATCTTAATGGTTATGGACATCAGCTGAGTTAAAGACCTGGTATTTCTAAAGTATAGCCAATGAGTCACCTTATGTTGCGCTGATGAGGTGATAAAATGGCCAAAACATGCATGCCCACAGCTAGTGGGCTTGGCTTTGTAGGCATGAATGTATCCACAAAGACTTAAAAAGAAAAAGTAAAATTTCATGTTCATTCAGACACCATATAGCTGAAATATTTAATGTCCTCAACAGGTCATTTACATATATCCCTTGGGCCTCTATTTTAAAAGGTTTAAGGTATCACAAAGTGAATACTCTAGCTTGGCTATGTTTGTCTTGTAGTTTTTATTAATTGGTTTGTCTGTGTGACATTTTTACTCTTTGGTTTACGTACTGATATTTACTTCTGAAGGAAGTTAATTAGTGACATTCTGATTCTACGGAGAGGTTTATTCCATAACATTGAAAGGTGCTGTGTAATGCAACTGACACACTTTTTTTCTATTATTATTTATTTTTAGTAGTATGTTTTATCTAATGTTGGTTCCCAAGTGGTTCAAAACCCATGCAGTCAGATGGTGGACATGCAGATTATGCACAGAATGCATTTCAGCTGGGAACTGAACCAGAGAACTAAGCATTGCAAGGCAGCAACACTAACTGCTAATTCTGTAGGCATCATTGTACCACCTTTAAATATGTAACCATATAAAAGCGGTGGTGCAATACTCCGAAACAAAAAAAGTCCAAGTTTTAACATAGAGTGTATATAGAGAGATAACATTTATTGCGTGGAACGTGGTTTGAATAAACTTTGGCCTAAGAAGTGGTTTATACTCTCCGTTTCTCATTTTGGACCTTTAAATATGTGTTGCAAGTAGGGTTCAAGCCCACAAACCCTGAGGCATTTGCAATCAGAACACAGGTTTTTACACTACTCACCAATCCTGCTTTGTTCAATCTTATATCAAGGTTATTTTGCTGAGCGACATTTGTTTGAATGCTGTTTGTGTAAAATATTCTGTTTGAAATGACATATGAACAAATAAAAGATTTTGTGTGGGGCAAAGCCTCACACACACACACACACACACACACACACACACACACACACCTTATACCAGGGACTGCATCCTATACACTCACTCACCTGTGACCTTTACTGATGACAATGTGCTTCATCCACTCATGCATTTCTCCACCTTTGGTCATTATGCAGTGACCCTACTCATGATAGTCTTAGTTTTGGCTAGCATTTTGTGTCTTAATTAAGCTCAGTATTAGCGGACATGCCAACCTGAGGTAGAGACTGAAATTTCTGGTTATCATTTTTATGCTATGTATCCATCTTAGTTCATTGAATGTCAAGAGTGTAATACTGCAGTGATGAGTAAGGTAGTACAAATTAAGGTATGGGGAAGCATGTCCGACTCCTTCACAGGAATGCCACACAAATAATACTGAATATTG
The DNA here is from genome assembly GCF_019279795.1 of Protopterus annectens. NCBI lineage: Eukaryota > Metazoa > Chordata > Ceratodontiformes > Protopteridae > Protopterus > Protopterus annectens. The sequence continues at coordinate 142,608,136 of NC_056735.1, forward strand.
AATAATGTATGTGGTGATTACTAAGAATGCTGGACTATTCTACAAAGTCAGCATAAATTAGTAACTTTATGTGCCAGCATAATTATTGTTCATTGACTCGCATACTGGTAGTTTGTTGTAAATTATGTAGTATTTGGGATAATTTGTTATTTTAATAGCATGTCTTATATATTTAGCTGCAATTTAACAGTACATAAGACTTTTTGTAAATTGTATTTTCATTAATACTGTTTGTAAGGAAGCCTGGTACCTCCTTAACTAAACTCAAGCACACATTTTATGTGTGTATGGGTTAATGGTGGGTTCCAGCTCCCTTCCTTTATAAACTACATAGTGGAAAATGCATTTTGCATATATTGCTAACCAAGGATCTGCTTACACTGGGAATCCTTTAGAAATGGCAGATGTTATCAGTAAAGACATACACTGGGAAGCGTTAGTTACAAAGAAATATACAACATTCACAATGAGCAGTTCACACTGTCCAGCACTTGTATCAGTGTCCCTGTTTTAAATATGAACTGGCCATACTAAATTGCACCACTAGTACAAATCTTAGCAATTAGCACTAGTTGTGTGTCATAGCTAGGCATTTTTCTTGCAGTCACATGCTCAGCTTATTCAATTTCAGTTGATTTCCATGCTCAAACAAACACATGATTATAAATCAAATAAAAGCGATAAAACAATATAGTAAGACAATGAATAAGCAATGATGCGGTAGTACAAACATAATGAGTAAAACATAAATGCTATACATTAGCAAAATTGACACAATTCATGCAGAATGCTTTATTGAGCTGTACATCTTCAGTCCACAAAATATCACCAACTATTCATTGAAACTCAGTCTAGTAAAACTGTAGTCCAATTGTGGCCATTAGCCCTGCATTGAGGAAAGTCCCATCTTTCCCATTGTAGGAGTCGATGAGCCAGGATCACTGAATTGGGTTCTCACTGAATAGTTTTACTCAGTGAAAAGTAACATTTTAAAGTGAATAGTATGTCTGACAGAACTGTGAGGAACAGCTATAAGTAAGCTCAAATACACAGGTCTTCAGGGATGTTATAAAGCCTGTAGCCACAGAGATTCAGTACTAAGCAGTGTACAGATGCACTCCTGTCTTACTTCATCACTCTTCCACCAAACTCTGCACCCTTTTGCTCAGACTTCTTTACCACTTTCTCTACTAACCCCTTCACCCTTCCTCCTATCCATCTCTCCTTCTAACCCATATTTCAAACCCTCATCCTATTTTTACATCTTTCAACACTCCTCTCTTCCTCCTTTAACTATTTTCAGTGCTTAAACTGAAGCATAACTTCTATTACCATATACATTTCGTAAATAGCTATTTTTCATGTGAAAATTGTTTTCTAACTGAATTGTTAAAGTATACATTATGTAGCATGTTTTCTGATCTAAGCTGTTTTTGTAAATAATTTCTGTGATTGCATACTTTAACGTTTTCCTATTCTTGTAACCCCAGGTAGAACCTGAAAAGGTCCAAGTGGGTCATTGTTCTACTTCAGGTAACTGTCAAACAAGCAAACATATAAGTAAATAAATAAATGTAAGTGACTTTTGTTTTCCAGCTGCCATCTTGTGGAACCACATCAGTGCTTTTGGCTGTCAGAGGACCAGTACCGTGCAGCCGTACTTGAGTATGATAAAAAGCATTCTGAAAGAAGACAGTCATCTGAAGACGAGGAGGAAAACACAGAAGAGGAAGAGGATTCTGATGATGGAATGACAGTCTCCAGTCTCTCATCTACTTTAAGTTTGTCCAGTAACTCAAATTAAAATTACCATGAAATGGACAGTTTGACATATAGTTACTTTACAGATGTTCTTATTTTCTCGCAGTTTTTATTTCCTTAATTCTTTTATTTGCTGCTAATGTACCAGTCCTGGATATCAGTTTTCTAACCATTGCATCAAAGATTGTAAATATACATTCTCCCCTAAACTAACCTACATGCTAGACACAGATTTAGATGGTAACACTATATACATACTTAAGAGGTAGCAGTAATGCAAAGGTAATACTACAAATGGTTGTAGTCAGGCAATAGGATGAATTATGGATGTTTTATAAAAATTAGTTTTTTGTACTGGAATAAATACGCTGAAGAATCACATTCACTGTTTTGATATGCCATAGCATATCAAGGAGATTTTCTGCATGTTACCTACTATGTAAATGACAAGAGCAAGTCATCAGATGTATGTCCATTCAACAAATGTGTTGCATTCATGCTCATACACTGCGCTAAATTTGTAACGTTAACAATACTGACTGTCTGCATAGGGCTTTCTGTTCACAGAAGTGTTCTTAACATGTTGGAAGGATCAAGAAAAATAATATTCACTTGCTTACATTATGTGCCACAGGGATAATTGCTTTCTAAAACTCCTTGCTGAAGGCAGAAAAGTCTCTTCTGACAAGTATTCTTTAGGGCTTTTTGTCTACATTGTTTTACATTTCTGTGGTACGGGATTGCTCACTGCCACTCTTTTATATGTATGTCATTATCCAGTACATTCAGTTGCCACATTGATTCACTAGACTCATCGGTGTAAGTATTCAGAGCATTATAATGACTAAAATACTTATATATAAATAAGATTAACAAATCCTTCTCCCCCTCAGTATAATAGATTGTCATCTCAACTATAGAGCAAGGTTCACAAAAGGTTTGAATTAAATAAAACATGTTAAAACAGTAGCAGTTAGGATGATATTATCATCTGACTAATACATTCAAGAAGGATAGCCCTTTCCTGTGTCCTTACTTACTTGGTCATCAGAAGAGCTTCTTCCATGAACTACTTTGTTTAAAAACTGCTGTCCACATTGCAGCATTTACAGATTCACTTCATGTTGTTTTGGGGTTTCTTTTTTATTACCTGCGAGCGATTTAAAAATTAAAAATGAATCTCTGAGAGAATCAGCATTTTTTTCACACACAGGAAGACCTGCATTTAATTTAATATATGTTCTTCAGTGGTCTGTCTCACAGAATTATAGGTTGTTTCAAAATAGTCTGTTGCTTGTAGCCAGTTCAGAGCAGATTGTATGTGTTGAACTCGATACGTTTCCAAAATAATGTTTATTATATCATCTGGAAAGCAACCCATGGTGCAGGAACATAGCATTAAAGTTTAGCTCCATTTCCAAATAGTGGACAAAGAAGAGGAAACTGGATTTCCGAGTACATGACTCAAAGTAGTTCAGAGAAGCAGGTTACGTACAGCAGCGGAAAACCTGAAGTACAATAAAATGCACTTTAATATGTTGCTACATTTCATGCAGTTTTATTAACTTTTAAATGCATTAATGTTATCTAAAATAGTAACATCAGTATGAATTACTTTTATACTATCATATTCTATACAAAGTAGGCAGTCTTTTGTCTATGGGATTGGTTTGGCCATTTTTTTCAGCTGATATTTTTCCATTAGGTCTTTTTGTGGGATACTGTAGATTTCACTGTGTTCCAGTTTATTAATGGACCCCTTCTGTGAAATTTCAGAACACAAACAAGCAAAGAAATAAATGTATACATAAAATGCCCTTGATGAACTGGAGGGCAAGCTGCCATACCCCCTAACTGAATATAATCACCTCTGACATTGCATCAACTTGGGAGGAAGGATCAAATTCATATATTTGTCCTTTTAACAAACCAGGACTCAATTCAGTCATAAATTTCACATGTATCCATTGGCGGTATAACATTAATCAACAGTTGTCACTCTCCTTAATTAGCTGAAAAAAATAAACATTCTCCTGTCAAAGGTGAACAATAACTTTTTTGTCCTCAGCTTTTTTATCTAAAATATGCATATTTTATTAATCTGGATACTTTAAAAAGGTGTATCTACTTTTAGAGAATCAGAAAAGCAAAACAATAGATTTTACATTATCCTTTCAATCCATTTCAACTTGTGAGAACACACCATCAGGCAGATATGACTTGTTAACAAAAGCTACAGAAGCTCTTCTCCTTCCTTACTCCCATAATGCACCTGTCTCACTCAGTAACTCTCAGATCTCGTTTGCCATCCAAGCAAACTAGACATACTCCAAAGCTCACTGCCAAGTACATTAGTTATTTTTTCAATTATCCTTGCAGCTTTCCTAACAGTTTCTTCATCCTTTCCTTTCATTTTCTGCCTTTTTTTACTTAGTGAGAGGTTTTAGATTTACATTTACTTTTACACGTTTGCTATGTATTTTTGGTTATTGTACTTCTTTATTGGCTTAATTATGGATAAATAACCCCCAGGCTTCAGTAGCTGTGCCCACTGTGCTCACTGTATCCACAAGATTTCACTCTGGAAAACCACAAATTATGTCTAGGGCTGGAGCAATTGAATGCCTCATGCAATATCCTTAAGGCCTAGAGCATAATAATAAACTGATTTTAAAAGGACTTTTGCCTGGCAAGGCACAGGAGAAAGAAGATAACTTAGGAGAAAAAAGAGGGAAAGAAATGAGAAAAAAGGTTAGACAGTGTCCCAGTTCTGAATCCCTCTTAAAAAGTCCATCTTTCTGATGCAGGAAGTTCCAGCTTTGACGGTGTTTGGAGCCACCTGTTTTTACAGGTTCATCTCATTCCAAGGCCATTATCATCTTTGCTAGCAGTTATTGTATGACTCGCAGCAAGAACTCTTGAAATACTTTGTTTCTAGTACACCCTCCACCACCTCCTCCTCTATTAGGTCTGCAAGATCTGTCCAGAGCTCCTTGAATAGGATGAGAGCTTTCATCAAGGCCCAAATTAGTATGGGTGTCATCCCATTCCCCTCAGTTTTTAGAGTGGATCAGGTTAGCCCTAGGACTCCCATTCATGATGCTCTTTCCCCAGCAGATGTTCTGGTGCCAGAGCTGTTGACTGTCCCAGTGCATATTTCTACATCATTTGGAAGGATTGGATCATTTGGTGCCAAATTCCCTGTATCCAGCACACTTAAATCAGATTGTATCTGTAATGGGGGATGTCTCACTGCCAACTTCTTGACTCTGAGTCCTTGGCTCCATCTTTGGTGCCGATGCGCTCAGCCTCCTTTTTCATGACAGGATCTTCAGCATTCAAAGAATCGGCATTGATCTTGATGTCAGAACTGTCTGGACTGTCAATGTCAGTGTTGCTGTGGTAGATGCCATCGACATCCACTTCTGTTGGGACAGAGACAGTACTAAGGTGGACTGCTTCAGTACAGATAGATTTTATGTTGGTTGTCAGTTATTTCAAGAGGATTACTGCCTGTCCTTCAGTTTTGACAAGAGATGCCTCACTGGTTTGAGCTTCCTCTCTAGTCACCATTCACTGTGTTGCTTCAAGGACAGAGAAGATCTAAAGGCCTCAAATATTCCCACCAACAGAGACCCATGAGTCTCTGGGAGCTTTTTCAATTCATGGACACCTATGGCCCTACTTACACTGAAACCTACTTTGAAAAGTCCTGGGTTCCCTAGGTCCTGCCCTGTTTGGTGAGATTTTGGTAGATTTTTTGAGTTGTACTTGGTCCAGTGACCGTTATCATCCCTGGATTATCATCCCTGGGTGAGGCTTGTTCTGCCCTTTCTCCTCCTGGGCAGTCCACTCCAGTGACCCAGTCCCACTCAGTGATGGATGGCAGAGACTGCATGGCAGGGACCTGAAGAAAAAATGTAAACCTAGAAACCTGTAAAAATAGAAAGACTGAGAGAGAGAAGACCACCCCAAAACCAATTTGGTCTCTAGTGACCCTCCACTCCATTATTGCAGCTGGCAGCCAAAACCAAGTTTTCTGGCAAAAAAAAAAAGTTTAGCCTTCCTTACCAAGGAATTTAGAGGACTTTCTAAGCACCTTTGCTGTCTGCATACTAAACTGTCTTATTCATATGACTAGGTTCCAAAGAGATCTGGCTGACCAGACACTATACTCTTTGAGAAAACCTGCTAGACCCAACATTCATAAGCAGAGTGAGTCACAACTAGATACAACATTGACTACTCTTTCCATTAGATTGCTGTAGTTAGGGTAGTGAGCACAGGGTTAGTTATGAGATGCCATACTCAATTCCATTTATGTGATTTCCAGGACAACTTAAGGGTACTTCATTAATACCCCCTATGATAAGTCATCCCTTTTTGGACCCAAAGTCAGAGAGACATTTTTGAGAAGGGAACAGGAAGAAAAAACATTTTCTGCCTTGGAAGTATGGTTTGAAATATCCTCAATGATTTTTTTCTAGGAAACAGGAGAGTACAAAGCCCTCTGGTTTAAAAAGCCATAATGTTTTCCCTTTGACTCCTTTTCAGATAAGGGCAACAGTAGTACAGGGGCCCCTTTAACAGATGCTCTCCTAAGAGCAAAGAGAGTCCTAATAATAGGGGATTTGAGACCCTTCCTCTGGGGATCAACATCAGTGTCCATGAAGGCCTGCTTGACAGCTTCTCTCTGGAGGCAATTGGGGCTTGAGTGTCTTCTCACCTAGGTTTGTGGGTGACCATCAAATAGGACAACTGGCTAAGGAGCATCATATCCAGAAGCTGAATATTTAAATTTTTTTAGACCACCTAAACTTCTTCCATATCCCTATCAGATGTACCACCCCAAGAGATGAGGGCAGTTGCAAAGGAGAGTATTATTTATTATTTTATTTATTTATTTGACATTTGTTAACGGGGTTAGTCCAACTGAGCCAGGGGTCCATTTTCATTGGAGAGCCGAGGAGAACAGCTCCAGACAATTTACAATCATGCAAAAGATAAAAGCACATACATAGTGTTCAAGTGTACAAGCACATGACAAAAGTGTATAAGATACAAATTCACAGCACAGCACTCTGTAATGCAATACAAATATCATGACAGAAGTATACATTATATGAGAGGTACTCTCAGTATTAAAACATAAGAGACATAACATTAGAAAGACTTTTGTGCTTTTAATACAAGAGGGAATAAAATGAAATTACATGACAGAAGGATGAAGACAAAACAAAGGTAACATATCAAAAATGAATAGAAGATAAGTGAAATAGTAGTCATGTGGGGGCTTGACAAGGGTAGGACCAAGTCTTTAGTAGATAGTGTTTTAGTTCTTGTTTAAACAGGTGCTTAAGGGAAATGTCTCTTATATTGAGGGGATTGCGTTCCAGCTATGAGCAACTGAGTACTTTTAAAGTGTCTTTCCAGTGTTCTTTGTAGGTTTGTAAATATCGAGTAGGTGTTTGTCAGTTGTGCGAAGGTGTCGGAGGGGGGAGTAGTAAGATACTAGATTGGAGATGGGGCAAGAAGAGGGATTATTCAGAACTGAGTAATATGTAATTGAGGAAGTAATAGTCGGTTGCAATTCAAGCCAATGAAGTGTCTTAAGGGCAAGACAGTGATGGGAATTGCAAGGGAGGTTTGCGGCAAATCTAGTTATTTTATTGTATGTCTGTTTGGACATAAGTGTAGATTGAATGTTTGTAAGGATAGGGGCAGCATACAGAAGACAAGGTAAGAGGAGTGACTGAGTTAGAGAGACTTTGAAGGAAGGTGCAAGAAATTTCTGATCTTGAAAAGAAGACCAAGTTTCTGATGTTTTTTTTTTTATACATTGTTGGATGTGTATGCCAAATGTTAGTTATTTGTCAATAATGGTGCCAAGCGGTTTGATATGAGGTTTGGGTTTAATGATGATATTGTTGAGGGAGGTGATAGTAAAGGAGGATTTGTGTTGAGTCAGTGTGCTAGGAAAGAAGAGAAGGAGATTAGTTTTTTTAGGATTTAGTACAAGTTGATTGTCAGAGAGCCATGCTTCAACAAAGGAGAAGGTGTAACAAAAAAACAAGCCAAATGGCTCAAAAACTTGTAAACAGTAATAAAAATAAAAAAAGTGAGCCACCAAGGCAGTATTTGTATTAAACATCAGCTTATTTAACATTAAACACTGTCAAAGTAAAACCAACTAAGCTCTTTCGCCAAGAAACATGAATTGGCTTCATCAGAGTCACTCGATTATGATGCAACTTCCTTTATATGCTCTAATTACTTAAGCAACTATTCAGGATTTTGCTTGCATCAATGAAATTACTCTGACTAAACTTAAAGGCATACTTCCCCTGAATATGTAATGTACACAATAACATGCTGTAAACCACAATAATAAGTACATTCAAGATAAAAATATTAGTAATAGTACTAATAATGAACATAATAATATAAAACATACTTAAAAAGAAACTTAAAAATTCAAAACATAGGTGATCTGCTAGTTGCAGTCAGACAAGTGTTTCACAGTACACTTAAAATTAAACCTATGCTGCCCTTTGCTTCAAAAAGGGAGCTATTGAAAAATAATCATTTAAACCTGGCTTGCAACAAGCATTTAGTCTCAGTTGCCATTTAGTTTAACTGGTTTCTAATTCTAATTCATCAACCCCACCCCTAGAGTTACTCTGTACTCTATCAATGACAAAGAATAAAAATGACTTGTAGTTGGGACATTCTAGAGTGTGAACATATAAAACACTGTTCATTTTTTTTTATTTTTAATATCTCTAAGGTGCTCAGTAATGGGATCTCATAACCTTCTTTTGGTCTTACCTATGTAGAAACCAGGGCATAATGAGCATGTAGCTAAATAAACCACCATAGTGGTGTTGCAGTTGCACCTGCCCGGGCATCCCATAGTACATTCAAAACTTCCTATAAAGAAATTCGTACCATCATTTATATTTCTACAGGCTTGCAAGCACCACATTTGTACATCAATGACTGGTGCTTGCCTTGTTCTCTGTTGACACCTTCAAGAATATTCTTTATATTACGCCCTGTACTGTACACAACCTTAGGATTTATGCCCCAACTTTTCCTTCATTTCTTTGTCAAAATGAGTTTCCCATATTATTATTATTAACACTTGATGCCAAGTTTGATGTTTCTGTATTGTATTGTAATTCCAGAACATTGGTGTTTAGCTTGGCCATGTTGGTTCTATTAATATTTAGACCTGTTTCAAAATAGGCTTAAATGTAGTATTTCTTTTAATCATAACTTCTCTCCTCACTTTCAGCAGAAGACTTAAGGGGTAGCCTCTCTTCAGGAACATTCCAATTAATGCCAAAAGGTCCAAAAAGTGTCTCTACTTCTGGCTGTGATCTGGTGATTACCAATTCTGGGCAATTTGGTCTTGCCATAGCTCCCTAGGTATTCTGCAAATACATATCAATCATTGCAACCCACCTAAAGTTGAAAGGGATTTGCATTTTCCCATACATGTACAATTGGTTCTTAGCCACCCCCAACAAGGGAATCCCTTAAATCAGTCAGTGATTATTTGCTTTATTTGTGTCTGTTCTTACAATGCCACAAAATCACAGCTAAAGCCATCACAAAACCTAATTTTCATAAGCTGCCATCTAGAAACAAGATTAAGGATTGTCAACATTCCAGAGGAAATACTTCTGAGATTAAGACACATAATGTTAAAACTTGTCCTCATAGCCAACGCATCTGTACTCATGAAAGTGTGGGATTAATGGTAATCTTAATTCAACTTATTCCAAATCTGAGGTTCTACGTAAGGGGGTTGCAGCTGACCTTGAGTATACAGTGGTCCCAATCAAGGATGCTGAGAACAAACCCATTAACCTATCTTCCATTAAAAATGTTATCTGGATTAGTTTATCCAGCCCCCCTCCATTCCATCAGGAAGACCCTTCCTTGTAGCTCTTCCAAGTGACATAGTGACCCTGGACACTCTCTGGAATGGGGGTAATTTTTAGTGGAGAATGATTCAGGGAATGTAGACTCAGCAAGAGGTCATCCTTCACATCAGTATGCTACAGATGAGAATATTCCTCCTAGCATTGCAGGCTCTTCTTTGACTTTCTTCCCCAGGGTGTGATCTAGTATCCCTATAGATATTATATCAATGGTATGGAATATCAACAAGCAAGGAGGAACCTAATCATTCCCATTCTGCCTAGAAGCCATGAGCATGTGGCAATAGGTGATGTCTTCACAGTCCTTTCTAACAGTGATTCACATTTCGGAAAGGAGCAACTACCTGGTAGACAGGCTCAGCAGGTGTACTCTGATGCCTCACAACTGGTCTCTTAACCCATTGGTAGCACATATGAATTTCTGCTGTTGGGGTGAGCCTTGTTGCAACCTTTTTTTTTTTTAATCTCTAACCAGCACCAAATCCAGCCTAATTTTTTCTATAGGAAAAAGATGCCAAGGGATGTTCTAGTTAATCAATGGCTTCCTGGACTTGTTTATGCTTCCCCTCCATTGCCAGTAATGACAAAGTTTCTGTAGAAAGCATCCCTGTGCAAGGCTTTGATTATATTCCTAGTCCCCTTTTGGCTAACTTAAATTTGGTTCCCAGTGCTATGACCTCACCTGAAGAAGCAGCCTTGGTTTCTAAATCCCAAACTAGATCTTTTGTCCTAGCGGCTGAGCAAACCTCGCCATGATATTCTTTCCCTCAAACTGACTGTATGGTTTCTGCAGTTCAGCTAATGGTCAATGGTCATTCATACCCTCCCAGGATGGCTCAGCCTTTCTGCTTCACAAAACAATGACTCAAACTTTATAGCAGTAAATGGATGAGATTTTCAGTTTGGGCACTCCAACAAGGTCTTTACCCCTTCAAAGCCCCAGTCTCTCAATCTTACAATATCTGTCTATTCTCTTTGATTCAGTTTCTAGTTATTCCACCATCAAAGTTCAGTGAGTGACCATTTTTAATTTCCATCAGGCTTCATTTCAATATTTTTCACATTTCTCAGACCAGTTCCTCATTTATGACTAAGGTCACTTCAGAATCCACTCTAAACCAGACTATTTATTTCACAGTCGTCTTCTTTACCTAGAACATCAGTAAAGGGGAATACTTGTACTAACTGGATGTTCACAGACAGCTATTTTTTACTTACATCATACTAAATGTATCAGGAAAGCCAGTCAGTTTTTCATTTCCAATAATCTTTCCAAGTTAGGACGAAGGGTCACCAAGTCACTTAATCCAGATGGCTTTCCAACTGCATAACCTGTATTTATGAGTCTAACAGCAGACCCTTGTTATCTAAACCCAAGGTACATTCTACAAGATCCATCCATTGATGAGATTTTTTTCTGCAGCAACCTGGTCTATGCTGCACACCTTCATCAAACACAGTAAGCTGGATGTGATCGCCAGATCAAGGTCCTACTTTGGAGCTACTGTTCCCAGGGGCATCCTGTCATGATACCACCCAGTACTTGCTAGCCAGGAATTCTGTCCCATAATTTCAAGTAGATGATAATGTAAGATATGAAAGCTATGTAATAATAATAATATTTCATCATCATCTCTAGTCTGGCCACTTTGACAACCAGTCCTCCATCTGCCTCCATATTCTCACACAACATGTTCTGCCATCAAATCTTGTAGAGGTACCCCGAATCCTGTCCATCAGTTGCCACAACACCTAACTACTACGTCTTAGTCCTTCTAGACTCTCGGTGGCAAACTTGATCTGAGAGTTACTGAGTGAAACAGGTGCATTATGGAAGGAGGTAACAAGCTTAAGCTTCTGGATTAACTGTTGTTGCCAAGTTATATCTTCCTGATGATGCAGGCTGGACTAGAGATAACAAATATCCAGCATTTGGATGACACAGTGGTGCAGCGGTAGCATTGTTGCCTCACAACCAGAGGTTCTCCTGTTCGATTTTTGGCTGGGGTGCCTACTGTGTGGAGTCTGCACGTCCTCCCTGCGTTCATGTGGGTTTTCTCTGGGTACTCTGGTTTCCTTCTACATTGCAAATACGTGTCTCTGGAGTGTTTCTCCCCAGGGCTCTGCTGAAAATTGGCTTTGTCCCAAGTCAGACTTTCCCGGTAAACAAATGTTGAAGAAATAAAATTATGGTTAAGTACATAAAATTTATATATGTACTGAGCTGTGACATCATTACCTGTGATGCTGCTGTTCTGCACGGTTCTGTTGACAGTTTAGCATATCAGAGTCAACATTTCTTATAACATCCATTATATTAATTCATGATGGAGTCTGAGTTTCTTAACAAGGCAGTCCTCTCATAATATGTAATTAACTTCTTTACTTTTCAGAAACAAATTGCTACATTATATGTATGTCAGTTATTATTACTGAGCACACTTATCTGAAAATATTATGCAGTGATTTTCTGATATCATACCAAACATACTAGTAAATAAAATGCTCACAATATTCAACACTGAAAGATTAACTGATGTTTTCATATTTGCAGCATTGTAACCACACTATTAAAATAATGTGTAATTCAGTTATTTGAGTAAGCAATGATAGCAAAGCTTTGACATGTTTAATTAATATTTCTATTTTCTGTGCACTTTACAGCAATACAGTGTATATATATATATATATATATATATATATATATATATATATATATATATATATATATATATATATATAAAATCTAAAGCAGTCCAAATAAAATATTTAAAATAAAATGTGTTGTTTTCTTTTGGATTACAATAACCATACAATAAAATATATTGATAAAAATCTATTGTTTCCAATCCAACTTTTTTTTTTGATAGAGGCATACTTCTCAACCTCTTAGCCCAAGAATTCTGGACAGAGCCAAAAAATAATGGGGGATAAAGGTCTACAGTCTGGGACAGATTTTATATATTGGTCTTATAAACTTAGAAAGTTGCTAGAATTACAGATGAAAAATTATTGCACTTTGTTTTCTAGGACCCACATTATAGCCATGACCTAAGCTGTTGAGTAGACAGCTTAATGGATTAAGGGCAAGGCAGATTAGCAGCGGTGACAGAGAGTCAGCCTGGAATATCCCCCTTTGAATTTTTATCCCTGGAATAATAAGTTGCCCTTTATCATGCCTTAATTACAAAGTAGTCTGCCACTGTTTCATGGTCACTGTAATGTAGTCAATCAGTGTAGGGTGTACCTTATACATTTTTAAGAACTCTTTTATCCATGAATGTGAGATACTATCAAATGCTTTTTTGTAGTCAGTCCATGCCATACTTAAATTATTCTCCTTTTTCAGTTCTTCACTTTGACTTTATTCAACAGCAAATGATCCTATGTTCTGTATGACTTTCTTTTATTGCCCTTTTGTTCTATTGCCATAATTGAGTTTTCTTCTAAATGACTATAAATTCTGTCAATATCAATTCCAGTGTATAGTTTATACGTCATTGGAAGGCAAGTTGTTGGTATATAAATTTTAGGGTAGCTTGCATGTTCACTCTTAAGTAGGAGCATTATTTTTTCCAGTTGTCTGTTCAGGGTGCACATATAAATAATTCTTACTCATGGCTAAAACTTCATGCAAAGATGTTAATACTTGTAACCAGAAGTTAGGTACTGCATCTGGGTCTGGGGTTTTCCAATTAGAGGCTTTTCTTAACTTTGTTTCAATCTCTCTGGCTGTTACTTCATCCCATTTCTTATCCTGTACCTTTAAACTTATTATTTACATTACTTCTTCTATCCATTTAGCATCTTTGTTGTGTTCAACAGGATCTTCATAGATAATTCTCCAAAATGTATCTATTTCTTCCTTTTTTGGTGGTCTTTCAATTCCTTTTACCTTATTTCCCAGTTCTCTATAAAGCTTTTTTGGGTCATCAATAAATTGCTCATTTTGTACTTTTCCTTTATGTTTGTCTATGCATCTTCTAAGTTTTTCCACTTGTGCTGAGATTTTTAGTTTGTTATTTGTGATAGTGCATGATAGATCCTGATCTGTTCTAATACTGCCCATTGCTTTTATCACGTCTATCTTTCTAAGTATTTTTGTTGATCTGTTCCATCTTCTGTAGTCTTCTAATAGTGACACTTCTTGTCTTAGTTGCTTTATAGTTTTCTCTATTCGATACTTCCATGATGGTATTCGATTTCTCCCCTTTCTCTTCTTCAATACCCTGTGTTCTTGTGGAAAAACTTTATCAGTTATTAATTTAGCTGCACAGTAACTTATCATGTTTACTTCTATTATATGGCATGGCTCTCTATGGACAGTCCTAATTACTGTGTTCATTTGTTTTATCAGACTTCTGACTTTTGGGGTTTTATTGACCTTCTGCAGTCTATTTCTTTCATTGATTTTAATATATCTATCTATGTCTATTAAATCAAACAACTCTTCCCTTAGTTCATTTTCTTCCAGACTGAGGGCATGTCCTTTGTTTTCCACTTTTTGTGGGCATTCTGTGGAAAGTTCTATAGTATCTATATATACCATCCATTGCTCTACCATATGGGAACTCACTGGCCTATCACTCTTCAACATTGACTGCATCAGAGTTTCCACAGTTTCCTGTTGAACGTTTATACTGTTTTTCTGCGGAAGGCTTCAAAACATCTTGATATGGCACCTGACCAATTGCTTCCTGTTCCACTAATTTCCCCTTAATTTGGATATCCATTACTCTAGCCTGTTGTGGTGCTTTCTGCATTAGATTTTCTACACTGAATCTTTCACTTTGCAGGTGCTCCATAACCTCAGTTTCTATTTCTTTAACTTCTCCATTACTAATCTCCTTTTCTACTTTTCCTCTTTGTCTTCTTATTCTTTGTATTGTAAAGTTCTCCATATCCAGATTCATTTGCCTGTATTTCTCTTCAAATATCTTTGGTGCTGCTCTTATTGTATTGGTTAGTTTTGCTTTCTATTTGCATAAATATTACACCACATTAAATCTCTTTTTCTTTCTCATGTCCATATTTCTTCTTCAGATGTCTCCTGATCTTCCTGCTTCTCCTTACTTTGGGGACTCACTTTATCATGCTGTGATGTAACCTGTATTAGTCTTTCTACATTAAATCCTTCACTTCGCAAGCCCTCCATAACTTCAACTTCTATTTTTTTTAACTTCTACTTTACTAATTTTCTTTTTGACATTCCATCTTTGTGATATTTTCCTTACTGTAAAATGTTCCATATCTGGATGCCTTTCCCTGTATTTCTGTTCAAATATCTTTGGGGCTGCCTTCCCTATATTAATTGATTTGGCTTTCTCCTTTGCATAAATATTGCACCATATCAAATCTATCTTTCTTTCCCATCTCCATATTTCTTTTTTATACTTTTGAAAAATATCTAGCTTTTTTGTTTACATTTTTGTTTGTACTTCTTCAGATGCTTCTTTTTCCAAACAGATCAGATTTTCTTGATCTATACTGTTTTTCAAAAATCTGTTGTACTAATGAATGCAAATTTATTTGAAGCTTCTGACAGTTTTTCCTGTGGAAGTATTTTTCTTTCCTCTAATTTATATATTAATCTTTTTGTATATCCTGTGTCTGGAAATTCTGGGCTTTTTGCTAACAATACATAATTTCTTTCTTATCCTCACTAGTCCATTCTGTCATCTTTATGGCTCTGCTTTGGCCTATCAGTTTTTATAATTTTTGTGGACTGCTACTTCCTTCTACAACAGGGGTGCCATCCTCCCCCTGAGCCTGGCCTGGCCCCATTGTAGGAATGTTTCCATATTTTGTGGATTCTACACTGTCATTTTTTCCAGTCCTGGCACCAGTGCGCCTATCAGGATTGCGCTCTTTTTTATCCTGGTCTTGTGCACCCAGCTGTCTTTTTTTTTTAACTTACTTTTGTCCATGATATATGCTATATAAAAATAGTCTATATATCACTGTTGCCTTGGTGAGATTTTGTGAAAAACAGGGTCCACCTCACAAAGGTACTCAGCAAGACTTGAGGATTAATTCAATTTCAGCACTACTACTCTCCCTTGCTTGCTGACTTTTTATCTCTCCATTCAGACGGACATGTGAATCAGGAGATGTTTCTGCAGAGGAAAACAATTGTAAAAACAATACATTTTAGGGATAATGATATCTTAGTTTCTCTCTCTAACTCTGCAGTAGGTACTCGATTAAATACAATCCCAGTTTTATACCTACATAGTTAAAGAGCTAAATAAGCTAGAGAAAATCCAAAACTACAGAATGAGTCATGTTTCCTCAGTGAAGAATTTGTCATATAGAGAATGGCTTAAGCATCTTAATTTGCATTCTGTTCCTATAGACTCTTCAGGGGAGAACTTCACTTAGACCTATAAATGCATGAATGCTAAGTCACTTAGTGCATTACTGGGTATCCAGTTTGTTGGACATGACATGTGGACAAGAAATTGGGTATACTTCTAAATTTTCTTCTAACATTAAGGGCACATTTTTCAGCTGAGGCTAGCAAGAGCAACTGGAACTCTCAACTGGTATTCAAATATCAAATATATTTAAATAATCTAAAATCATATAGACCAATACTATCATAATCAAGTATACAAACTAAGACAGACTGGATTAGGACTCTTAAATGGTCTCTTATGAGGCCTTGAGTCCATCTTTTTCAGCATTGCAACATTGTGCCCTCAGTGCATGGAACTTTTTCATCTGAATGAGAAAACCTCTCCATCTTTATAGGCTTGTAATTCCTGTGACAGAGAGGGGAGTGAAAATACCTGGCTAACATACTTTAGTCAACTGAGATATTGGTTTTGGTTTTGCCCTAACTTCCCCTGACATGCTGGGCTGAATTCATTTCCATGTCATAAGAGATGCACTTTTACCTACGCAGTGCTGTGCCCCTTATTCTGCCTGCTCCCCAACATAAATCACACCAGGACTCATACAGGCTGCAGTATCACTACTGACTCTCCTGGTCTCAGCCATACTTAATCTAATGTTTATTTTGAAAGAGAGATGCACTCCCCAACTTTCTGATTATTTTCTGCTATATAATTTTAATATATATGGTATCCAATATCAACATTCAGAAACATCAATGTACACCGAATCTGACTTTCACTTGCACCATCTTATTCATATGTGATTACTCTAACCCTGTCCCTGCCCCTAACCCCAAACCTACACATTACCTTACGAAAAGTCCTTCCTCTAACATGACACTGAGAAATACATTCCATACACTGAACATTAAAATTATTCCTTTACTTGGCACTTAGTTTAACTCTAACCCACAAACACTTGCATACACACTCCCACCCCACTTACTCTCACTAAATGTGCACACCACACGAACAACATATCTTTGTTGCGTCCATCTCAGGATTATTTGTACACAAAATATAAGGGCTAAATCTACCATGGGAATGTAAGGGTAGGCTTCTTAAGATCCTCACAGAACAGTAGCCTAGTAAGTACCTATGAACATATGGATTGATGAAAAAACACTAAATATTCCAACATTTGATCTGCTCAGCACTTTAAAAATAGTCTGGAAGTATTATTTATGCATTCTCTTATTGCTGTCCCTCTGATGATTGGTTCATGTGTGAGCAAAATCTGAAGATAATGCTACTCAATGCTAGAAGTCTAAATCTCAAAATGCATTCACTCAAGGCACTCCTTAAAATGGAGAACATCGACATCTGTGCAGTGACAAGAGACCTGGTTCCAAGCTCCAGAGAGCACCCCTGCATTACCAGGCTATAATTCATGTCACACCTTTTGGCCACCTAACCTGGACCGAAACACTAAAGACGGAGGCCTGTCCATATTCATTAAGGATATCCTCACCTCCTGGCTAGTTGCTCAGCATAATGCATCCGAGATTATCCAAGTGCAACTAACTCTGGGCAAGACTGCAATCCAAATTGTAACTTGCTACAGATCCCCCACCATACCCCAGGATTCCCACTCCTCATTTCTTGATACACTGGAAAATATTAGGGTACAACCCAACACCCTAATAATGGGTGATTTCAACTACCCAACCATTAACTGGGAAAACTACTCAAGTACCAAATCTTTTGCTCAACATTTTCTGAAATTCATAAATTCCAACACCTTGGATCAACTTATCCACAGCCCTACCAGGGGCATCAGTATCCTAGACCTGGTCATTACCAACATGGGCGACCGGTGTTCCACACCAGAGGTCAGTTCCTTGTTGGTCAGATCCGACCACAAGCTAATCACCCTAGATATCCACATCCCGCCCCCACCCCCCCATTAGGGAAACCACCATAAAAAATTTCTCCAAAGCCAACTTCATGCTTCTTAAGACAGAAGTGGCAAACTTCACGACACTCATGCAGACAGACAATAGAGGTATGACTGCTGAATCCTACACAAATGCACTTTATAAGCACTTACACGAGTGCATGGATCATGCCATCCCTAACAGAACCAAGATGCTATCCTCCAAAAAAGGAAGCCAATCTGGTGGTCCCCTGCCATAAAAAACTCTGCAACGAAGAAAGAAACTGTTGCAAAAAAGAGTAAAATCCCATGATTGGAGGAACTCCCTGGTCAGTCTCAGTAAGAAGCTGAGATCCCTCATAAATTCCTCCAAAGCTAGTTACGAAAACAAAATTGCCACTAATTCTAAAGACAACCACAAAGCATTCTATAGTTATGTTAAAAATCTCAGTGGCAACACTCAGATCTGCTCTGAGTTACAGCACAATGACACTAAATATACAGAACCAACTGATATTGCCAACATCCTGGCAGATAGGTTCAGTGCTAACTTTACCCCCCCTCTCACCCCCTAAAGGGCCCATCTCTATACCGGAAGAATGCAAAGTTCCTGTAATCATGGCTGCACAGGTAAAAAACACACTCTCCAAAGCCAAGAACACAGTATCCATGGGACCTGACAACATCCCAGGCTGTGTTCTACATGAGCTGCAGAATGAACTGGCAACCCACCTAAGCACCATGTTCAATCATAGACTCACCTCAGGCTTTGTGCCCACTGAATGGCGCACAGTGACAGTTATCCCACTACACAAAGGGGGAGCCACCACAGACCCCGGGAACTACATCCCCATTAGCCAAACAAGCCTGGTCTGCAAGGCCATGGAACGTATCATCATGGAACTTATAAACAAAGACATTGGTAATCTCCAAACTCTGGACCCCACCCAGTTCGGGTTTGTAAAAGGCAGATCATGTCTCCTAAATCTGATAGACTTCTTTGAAGCAGTCACCAAAGCTGTAAATGAGGGTAAGGTGGTTCACATAGCCTATCTAGATCTCACCAAGGCTTTTGACACCATCCCCCACTCTGGAATTATAGATAAACTCACTAAACTAGGTATAAATCCATATGTCATAAGATGGGTTGCCAACTGGCTCACTGACAAAACCCACACTTTGAAAGTAGCAGACTCCAAATCTGACTTCAGACCAGTGACAAGTGGAGTACCACAGGGTTCAGTCTTGGGTCCTCTCCTGTTTGGTATCTACTTTTTTGAAGTACAAACGAACACAGAAGGTCTTTGGCTAATGAAGTTCACAGATGACTGCAAACTAGGAGCCATAATCTAAACTCCCAACGATGTGGACATCCTACAAAACAGCCTCACTGAGACAGATGTCTGGTGTCAAAGCCATGGCCTTAAGCTCAATGCCAAAAAGTGCATTGTCATCCCCTTTGGTAAAAACTTTGTAACCATGAGCTAACACATAGGTGGTAGTCTACTTAACACTGAAAGTGTGATAAGAGACCTTGGGACACAGTTGGACAGTAGTCTCTCCTTTGATAATCACATCGCCACAGTAGTCAGGAAATCCTTCTACGTGGCACACCTTATAACAAAAGGTTTCTCATCCAGGAAAAAAACAGGTCATTGTTCCCCTCTACTCATCACTCATTAGACCCATTATAGAGTACAATGCCCCTTTTGGTATGTACCTCACAAGACATCTGCAACAACTGGAAAGGCAGCAGAAATACCTCACAAAGAGGATTAACTGCCTCAAACAGATGCCCTACGCAGACTGTCTCAAAAAACTCCAGCTTTACTCCATCGCATATCGCCTACTCAGAGGCAATCTCTGCCTAACATACAAAGCTATGTCAAACCCAGAGCTGTTGGACATGCTCCATTTAAAGAAATCCCAATCCCTCCGAGCTACATGCTCTAGGGACCCAAATCTTGTCACCACAATAAACAGAACATGCTGGAGAGATAGATTCCTGTCCCAGAGTGTTCCCATACTCTGGAACAAACTACCTATCTATATCAAACAAAGATCCTCATTAGCACTCTTCAAGAAAAATCTTGATGATTGGATGGGAAATAGGAAATTCACCCTGGGGATCACCTCTGTGCCTCTGCTTGACAGGGGCACAGGAAAATAATTATCTTGGGTGGCAAAAGCCAGGGTACCTTTTTGGCTAGGCTTATATAGGCCCTAGGGCCAATAGCCTAGTACCTACCTATAAACCTATGAACCTATAACATTAGGTTATGCATTATAAGTGTGATACTGGCTATATTCTGACTTATTGTTATGTTATTCTGCACATAATACTGTCTCTATTTAAATTCCTTGGGACATTGTCTTAAATTATTCCTCCATTTGACCCAAGTTATGACTAAAACAAATTTGTTTAGCAAACAAGCAAATAAATGCATAAATTAAAACCAATATACTGAAAGGGTGACAGCACAAGGGTGGTTCAGTCACTGGTTTTGCTGCACCACAGAGCTTAGTTCGCTGGTTTGCATCCTGCTAGGGTGCCATCTTTGTAGAGTATGCATGTCCTCTCTGTGTCTGCATGCATTTTTATCGGATTCTCTATGATCCTCCCATCTTTCAAAGACATGCAGGCTGCTGAACTGGTTATTCTCCAAACTGCCTGTAGCCATGTGTGCAGTGTGTGTACTTTCATTAATGGACTGCTATTTCATCCATGTCTGGCCTAATGCTGAGGATAGATTCTAACTCCACCATGACCCTGTATAGGATTAAGCGGATATTGGAAAATGAATTAACAAATGGTAAAAGGTAGGCAAAAGGGGTACATGCACAAAAGTCAACTTTAATAACATTCCTTTGCTTGACTAAGTATGTTATATTATTATAATACCATTACATTATTAGCAAATTTAGCAGATGACATCTGATTTTCTTGTGCAACATTTCCGTCAAATGCATTTTTTTAAAGTTTTGTGTGTGTGTGTGTGTGTGTGTGTGTGTGTGTGTGTGTGTGTGTGTGTGTGTGTGTGTGTGCGCGCGCGCTTGCGCTTAAGTAGAATTGCATAGCCCACTTCGGGTACCTGTCAAATCTTCGAACGCTCAAAATTTTGAATGTTACATGGTCGAGACCAAACGTTCAAAATTTTAAGTGCTCGAAGAAAGACTAAACTTTCAACAGCACTGTAAGGTGCAGATAGGGAGAATTTCCCTTTTCTGCACTGAAGTGCTGTCTCGGAGTTGTTAAGTAGCGAGGGCGTGGGGGGCGCAGCCTACACTGTTAAAGTGTTTTTTTCTGGGTTTTTTTTTTTTTTTTTTTTTTTTTTTTTTTTTTATGTTTGAACATCCAAATGTCGAGCATTTGGTCTCGACCATGTAATATTCGACATTTTGGATGCTTGAACATTTAACATAGACCCCCCACTTCATAAGAATAATCCTTACAAGGACTGCACAGGACTGGCTGGTAACTAAGAGATGGACTCACTCTTGCAGCAGTAGCCACCTTGAAGAGGTTGCCTACTTTACAGAGACCATCCATCCATCCACTCATCCATCCATCCAAGAAAGAGTAACATACTTTGTAGAGGCTTTAGAACTAAGTGTACTTGTCCTTCTACATTAAACAACATGACTCATATTGAGAATTCCAGACACACGTGGCCTGGGAAACCTCCTAGACATAGGAAGTGCTTTCAGATGGAAATCTTAAGAAGAAACTGCCATCCAAATTGTCAAGCATGTATTGCAGCTCATATATGGCCATATGCCCAGTCCATAATACCTCTGATAGTTCAGCAGTTGTGGCAGGCACTGTCACAGCAATCAGATGTGACTGCTGACTTCACATCACAAAATAGGTCAAGGTGAAGGTCAATTTCTTCAATGTCATCTTTGACAGAATCCTGTTTTACGTACAAGCAGTAAAAACCAAATTGCAGAAATAAGAACAGCAAAAAAAAAAAATAGAATCACTGTTGTCAGGGTAAAGTTATAACCTCCACAACATGTGCCTTCTGGGAAACAGGGGGGGGGGGTCTGTCTCAGCTATGACATAGATGCTACTAACAGCAGTTTGGCAATATAGGCCTAGAAGAGACCTCATGTGTTACTGTAACTGTCAGAATAGCTAGAAACCCAAAGGTAGAATCTGAAGAATAATCAGGGATGTCATGGTTCTCCGGTCATGGGTTTGCAGTCTGATCTGTGAGGACTGTCTCAACCGTCCCACTCTGGACACAGTTGAGGGTTGTCTGCCCTTCCACTTATCTGACTCACTGACCATCACCAAGGACAAATGGGAGATGGCCATTATTTCCAAAGGCTAAACAATTCCATTCCTTTAACTTCCAAATTGAAGTTTCTCTCCTTTACAGATTTTCCAACCTATCAGAAGACTGTGGCAAAAAGGAAGACTTAAGGTTCATACACAAAACAGTAATCCAAGAAGACCCACCAGATCAGCAAGGACTAGGCTTTTACCCCTAGTTCTTCTTGTTAGTCAAAAAAATGAATGATCTCATGGGTCCCTTCTGGATTTGAATAGCCTAATATTTCCAAAAGGTACATCGATCAAGGTCACACAGAAGTCCATTATTCTTTATTTGGAAGAAGCTTGCTTAGATGTGTTGTTTGAAGCTTCAGGATGCCAATCAATATATCATGATAGGGAATGAGTCCCATAAAATGTTCAGACATAGATTACATTTGTAGTAGCAGTCTTGTATCACTGCAACTGCTCAGTTTCACAGAGCTAAGGGTGCATTCCATGAGCTCCAAATGTCAGGACCTCAATCAGAGCTCCATAAAAGGACATTTGGAGCACAAAAAACCTTAGAGCTTTTTTGCTACTGAAGAGAATGCTCCTTTGATGAGCCTAGTGGAACTATCAATCAGCTAGTGATCTTCAAGAGCTGGGCAGAAAAGTACACATTAGGGAAAGCCTTCCAATACCTACTAATTTATGAGGAAACCTAGTGCTTTTTTTTTAAAAACTGGACATCTTGGGACTGTTGTTAACATTTCTAACTACTTTCTTCCTGTTTCTTCCATCTCACACTCTTTTTCCTTCTCTCTTACTGCTTCTGCAAACATTTTCTTGCATATATTCTCTACTTCTTCCTTTTGAATCTTGTCCATAATCTCACTTCAAGATAATTCTTTTCAAGTCTCTGGCTTATTTTCTTCCATCAAGTCCATCAATAAATCATCCCACAACCCTCCTGATTGGAGAGTTGTAATACCACCATCCTTTTGTGACAGTTCTTTTCCCCTCAAACTCCCAAACACATTTCTTTGAAATAGCTCCTCTGTATCCTCCATAATTTCTTCTATGATCTCCTTTTCCTTGAACATATCCTCTGAACTCTCTTCAATTAACTCTGAGGAGTTAGCATTCACCTCAACTCCTGTCTCACTGCTTGCCATGTCATGCACCATCCTTCTAGCAGCCACTACACTGGGAATGGAATGTGCACACGCACTCATCAGACATATGGTCCATGCATGCCATAAAGATTAAGAGAAGCTCCCCAATGCTCTGGCCAAATTTTCAAAGTAGTATAAATGCCACCTTGTGTCTACCCTGAAAAGAGGCTAATAGCCTTGTGGAACTTTCCTGGTCAACAAAGGATAAATAAATAAAGAGCTCCTGCAAACCATGAAACCCTGATTATTCATTTTGAAAAAGTAAGAAATAAGATTTTATAAAAGTGACTGCACTTGAACAGCTAATCAGTGTAGTTCCAGCAGCACACAGGTAATATGACTGGTGTGAGATTCATCAGACAAAAGCCAGTAAAGATGAGCAGGTCCCCATCACTGAGCCCTGGGTAATATGCATTACAATAGTCCAGCCTGGAGGACAATAGAGCATCTGTTAGTGTAGCCAAGTTCAAAGATGGAATTAACGTTTTTAATATGGGAGATGTTCTTTAAAAGGAAATAAGATAATGATTTAACAGCTGCTGTTTTCTGGATCTGGGGCAGCACAGTGGCACAGTAGGTAGTGCTGTCACCTCACAACAAGAAGTTCCCCAGTTTGATTTTTGGCTGTGGTGCCTTCTTTGTGGAGTTTGCATGTCCTCCCTGTGTTTTTGTGGGTTTCCTTTGGGTGCTCCAGTTTCCTCCCACATTCCAAAGACATGCAGTAGGTGGGTTGGATACTCTAAAATTGGCCATAGAGGTGAGTGTGCATGTGAGTGTATGGTGTGGAAGAACAATCACTGCAGGGCTAGCCACCCAATGGTGTAAACCTTTGCTCTAGATGATTGTCACTGGTGAAGTGACACCCAGACCCCTTGTGCAAAAATGGGAACAAGGAGTCACGGATAGATTACATTTCTAACAAACATGTTTTGTTTATGTTTATGTGAATTTTCTGTGAAAAAAATTTACCTTTAACTAGAAGTTTATTTTGATTTCAAAGTTTTGTGAGTTTGTATGCAGGATACTGTGTTGTGGGATTGTCAGTGGTTTACTTGCCTCAGAACCATGTGCTCCCCACTTTTGATGTGTCTTCCTCAACTTATGTATGGAGACCTCTGGTCTCTATGATAGTACCTTTCCCTGCTCACAAAAAGAATAAAGTTGTAAAGGAGTCTTCAGGTGGGCTCCTATTCTGCTTCAACCCCTGTTGGATGACTCTGCTGTGGCCTCTTTTTTTCCCTCAGAGTGCCCATCTTTTTCTCCTAGTCCTCTTGGAGTATCTTTTTCATCCCACCTAGACTGGAATAGTTACATCTCCTGCAGCTGTAGGGATGGTCTTGGTGGGCTAGGGAGAGTAACTTTTTTGTTGTCAAGAGAAGGGATGGGTGAAGGGTCATCACCTGGTTGGGTTAGGGATACGTTTTTCAGGTAGATTATTCTTAATAAGAAAAAATGTCAGTTTGTTTCTGTTTTTATGGAGAGGGTAATTTTTTTTCAGTGGAACCACAATGAAATTCCTATGGCACAATGTATTATGATTAGTTACATTTTTAAGACAATAAAAACTATTTCCGAGCAGTGTCAAAAATGAATAATAAAAAATAAAAAAACACGTAAGGAGACTTAACTAATAAACTGATGCAACATCAAAGAAAAACATTTTTGTTATGTTATATTAGTTTATTAGTTCAGTCACCTGACATGGCTTAATAACATTTTTAATTTTTTGCATTCTAAAATACCTAAAGTTGCAGCTAACCCTTCTGCCTTGCTGCCTTACAAAATATTTCTCTCACCGCTTCCATCTCACTTGATGGTCAGCATCCAGCTCTCCAGAAGGCTAACAAGTTGTACAAGATACCTTAACATAAAAGTACCTGTCTTTTAATTCTAAAGCAGACACAGCAGTTATTTTTTATCCAAATCTACTTATGCTAAACAGGTTTCTGCTGCTATCTTGATCGCCCCTGACAAGTATTGGAAAGCAATAGATACATTGGGGAAAAATATATTCGTCTAGTACTTCAGTTTTCAGAATTTTAATTTTAAATGTTCAAGCTTATATGCTAAGATTTTTATTGCTCTCTTTTGATAACATGCAAAAGTTAATGGTGACCCTTCCTTCTTCTGGGGTAAACAATTCACTGAATGCTTCTCAACAGCTCAGTAAATGCTTCTGTGACAGCTCACTAGATGCTTTTGTTTCAGCTCACTGAATGCTTCTATGACAGCTCACTGAAGGCTTCTGTGACAGCTCACTAAATGCTTCTGCGACAGCTCACTAGATGCTTCGGAGACAACTCGCTAGATTCTTCTGCGACAGTTCACTGAATGCTTCGACAGCTCACTGAATGCTTCTGTGAGAACTCACTAAATGCTTCTACGACAGCTCACTGCATGCTTCTGTGACAGCTCACTGAATGTTTCTATGACAGCTCACTGAACGCTTCTGCGACAGTTCACTAAATGCTTCTGTGACAGCTCACTAAATGCTTCTGCGACAGTTGTTTCTAGTGTGATCAAGCGTATTTTGAAATCTGCTTGTGATGGTGCTGATGTTTCTTCCTGAGCTGCTGCTTCTGGATAAGTTTGAGATTTGCTTGACTTTATTTTCAAAGTCTTCCTGATTATGTCTAAATCTGAGGTTTTATATTCTCCCTTCCACAGCTGAAGTGCTTAAAAAGTATGAAGAATGGAGAAAACAGATTTAAGGAATGTTTTAGATTGTTTTAACCCTCCTTTTTCAGAGAAAATAAGAAATTTCCCATGCTTCTCAGCTCCCCTTTCTAATAACCAGTTTAAAAAGCAAGCAGCAAACAAGGTTTTAAAAAGCAATGGAAAAGAGGCTCTAAAAAGAAAGGAAAATCCTCTAAAAATCAAGGACAATTCTCTCAGTCAGAGTGACTATCTGCCTGCACGACCTTCCCCCTCCCACCCTGATAGTCGTTCAGTATCTTTGAGACTTCACCTTCCCTTGCGGTATCAGATTGTTTCAGACAGCTGGCTTATGAAGGTAATCAAGTGTCGGTACACTTGTCAGTGGGACTCCTTGCCCCTTTCCAAAAGATTCCCTCTAGTCCAGGGAACTAGATCTCTCTATTTCCTTCCATCTTGCAACATGCAATGTCTCATGGAGTCATAGAACATGTACCCCCTCCCCTCAATCTCCTAGGCAAAGATTTCTACTCAATACTTTTTCTAGTTCCCAAAGCAGAGGGATCCTGGAGGTATGTGCTGGATCTTTCTTTTCTAAACATTTTTTGTCACAGTTCTACACCTCAAGATGCTTTCTGTTCAGTCTGTTGTACCTCTGATCCCCCCTCCCCTTTAGCTTTCATGGTAAATCTGGATCTAATGGATGCCTATCATCATATCCTCATTACAGAGCATTTCAGACATTTCTTAAGATTTGCTGTATCTGGCTTAATTAGTCTCCATTTCATGCTGTGGACTTCTCACTGCATCATGGGTATTCACAAAATACTTAGCTCCAGTCATTGCTTGCTTTAGACTTAAAGGTATTCACATTTCCATATTTGGATGACTGCTTTGTCTTGGCAGGCTCTGTTTTCAGCTGTCAAAGGTCTTTTGTAACTGTTCAGAAATGTCTACTCAGTCTGGGTATCCAAATCAACTTTCAGAAGTCTTATCTCATCCTTTCTCACAGAATGATTTTCCAGGGATGTTGTTGGACTCCGCTTTGGAAATACCCTTTCTTCCTCCAGCCAAAGTAAACATGTTTCAACAGTTCTTCCTGAGTTCCTCCAATCAAAGCCATGCATCTACAAGGGAATTCTTCAGGATTCTGGGATATATGGCATTGATGATGCTCACACTTCCCATGACCAGACTGCAAATGAGGAAAATACAGTATTTCGGATCATTGTAGACTCAGCATCTACTCCCCTTGACCTTTCAGATCCCAGTTCTGGGTTTTGTAGAAAGGAAACTGGCTGGTGGGTAGACCAGATAGCTTGCAATCCAGGTCTTCTATTCTCCCTTCTGATCCCCCTCCAGTCAATCCTCACAGATACTTCAGGCCTGATGTGGGGAGCCGTTTTAAAAGGGGTAAACACGCGAGCTCTGCAGTATTCTGCAGACTAACAGAAGCACACAAATATCAGTCAAAGATGTTTGTAGTTACCAGTGCTTTGAAAGCCTTGAATCATGTCTGGTCCCTAAGACATCTGCAGGTGTACTCAGACAACACCACAGTGATGTGGTATATAAACAAATTTGCATATCAGATCTTAGCCTTTTTGCAGACTGCGGGGTAACAACTCATCTCAATTCGATTCTTAGGCTTCATACATTATATCAAAGTAAAACTTTATTGCAGATATGCTCAGAAGGACTAGGACAGATAACCATGAAACATCAACGTGAGGTCTTCCAAGAACTGAGACAATTCTGAGGATCCGTGAGGAACATCTCAAGTAAATCTGCTTGCCTCCCTTCAGAGCAGACAGCTAAAAAAATTCTGCTCCAGGACTCCTTGCAAATAAGCCTGTAAGACAATTGTGTTCTCATTTCCATGGAAAGGAATGCTCGTCTTTGCTTTTCCACTGTTTCCACTAATATCTGCAGTTCTTCTAAAGCTCCACAAGGACTCTCCAGAATTGTGATGGTCATTCCCTTTTGGCCAAAGCACCAGTACTCTTTTCTTCTCAGTTTGGCCAAGGGCAATTACCACAAGCTTCCCCACATACTGGATTTATTCACACAAAACGGGGAGTTTGATACACCTCAATCTAGAAACTCTTCAGCTAACTGCCTGGGTGACAGATTTTCGATACCTTTTGGCATCTTTTTTCTGACGACATGCTACAGGTAACAAAGGAGTGAGAAAACCTGTCCTAGAGAATCATGCATATGCAAGTGCAAAAGATTTTCTAGTTGGTACCAGTCAAAAAATCAGGAACTTCTTCAGGTCCGGCTACCTCTGGTTCTTAATTATTTGTGTAAGTACTGTCTAATGGACCTTTTGTATTCCTTTGTCAAGGTGCATTTGTCAGCCATTTCTAATTGTCTGCCCTTAGATCCCACCCTATTTAATAATACTCAAACAGTTTTTGAAAGGGGTGTTACATATTTGTCCTACTAGGAAACCAGTGGCTCCTGTTTAGGATCTGAGATTTGTACTTGAGATACATACTCTTAACTTGAAAAACTGTTTTGTTTATTGTTATGACATCTGCAAAGACAGTATCTGAGTTACATACTCTTATGGTAAGTCAACCCTAATTTGTTTTTCACAGTGACAGGGTTTCTTTGAGAACACAATCCTACCTTTATGCCTAAAGTGGTCTCAGAGTTTACTTTAAACAAGACTATTAATCTCCCAATTTTCTTTCCTGAACCCAAGAACAAAGTACAAAGAATAAAGGATTCTTCACACTATAGATGTCCACAAGCAACTCAGGTACTACCCAGACAGAATGTGAACCTTCAGGAAAACTGTTCAGTTGTTTGTCTCCTATGACGGCTACAGGAATGGAAAATCAGTACCAAAACAGGCCATTTCCAGGTGTTTGCCTCATGCTATTGTTTTTTGTAATGCCTGCCATAATAAGCCACATCCAGTCAGGTTACAGTCCATACTACAAGAGGTTTGGCTTTTTTTGTGGCTTTCTGGAAAGGGGTAAAATCTAGAAGTATTCTAGTGGCAGCAATATGAACCTCTGTGCAAAGCACTAAAAACTGGATTCCTGTTCGAGGTCTAGGACAAAATTTGCTAGGGACATTCTTCAGAAACTCCTGGAGTATGAGTTTATTGGCTTCCTCCCTTTTCTTTCATCATTCTTTAAGCTATGGTAATCCACCTATATAGCTTCAGCTACTGCAACAGTGATCAGTGTCTGAGCATAGTGCAGTAACTTAAGCAAACTTACCATAACAGTCGATGCTGTAATATATCACTGTTGCAGTAATGTTCCCTCCCTCCCTCCAGATCCCATTTTTGCTTGCAATTTAGTTGTATTACTAGGGTGTGGATTTTTCCATCCCTTTTTTGTATATAGTTACTGTTTGGTTTGTTTGCTAACATTGTCTACAGAGCTCTTGCCTCCCTCCTGTGTAAAAAAATATGAAGCTTTTTGCACTCCAACTAGGTTCCATGTAGCTTAGGCTATTGCAACACTGATCTATTAGAACCAGCTGTTGTTACAGTAAATTTACTTGAACAACTGTACTGCCTTACACATCAGTGTAGGAGTCAGTCATTTCAATTGTGGACTTTTCCATTTGGTCTCAACTGATCCCTCAGGTTACTCATTAAATATATGGCAGTCTTGTCAGCACATCTCAAGCTGCAGGGGACTAGGTTTTTCCTGTACCTGGATGACTGGCTCCAGGCTGCCCACAATGGACATTATTATAACTCACAGGGACTATAATCTGTCATTGTTCAACTCCTTAGAGATAATAGTAACCCCATCAACATCCTGCTGGATGTGAACACAGACTATCGCATTCATCAGATGCATTTGGCTTGCTGAACATTTCTCCTTTCAGACAGAATTTGCTCCATTCAGAGAGTTGTCTCAGATTCTGATAAACTAGTAATTTCCTTACACTCATTATCTCAAGGAACTCAGGCTCATACTAGGCTCCATTTGGAAGATCCCTCCTAACACCTGTTATCATATGAGCATTTTAAAGTGGGCCCTCATAGTTCAATGGAACCAGTTTATTCTTGGGACTTTCAAATCAAAACTTCCTGAAAATGGAAGGACGATGTCAGTTGGTGGATTTACAAGTCTGCTCTGTGTCAGGATATATCCTTCTATGCATCCACCTCATCTGTGATGGACACCATAGACATGTCTCTCTGTGACTCCCTCCCCAGGATGTTATTGCCATCCACATTCTCAGTATGGCTGTGGTATTGAACATCAACAAGCAAGAAGGACCCATTCCTACCCCCAGTGTTGAGAGGCTGTGAGAGTTTGAGAATGGTCCCTTACAATTAGCCACCATCTTACTGTCAGTCCCATCCCAGGAGAGACCAGCTGTCATGGACAGGTGCTGTTGCTCTTTGATAATGCCTCACAAGTTGTCTCTCAAATCAGCAGTAGCCTTGAAACTGGTCCAGCACTGGGAGAAGCCTTGATGTGATCTTTTTATACACCCAACCAATACCATATGCAACAATGTTTGTTCCCCTATTTCTACCTTAGGAGAAAGTACCAGGGATGCACTCATCCAGAAGTGCCTCATAGGCCTCCATTAGACTTTTCAACCATTCTTCTTACTCCTAGATTTCTGGAGAAGGCCAAGATGCAGCAGGCCAAAGTCATCCTGACAGTTCCCTTCTGGCCCAGGAAAGACTGGTTCTCCCTGTTATGGCCTTACATCTGAAGCCAAGCAGGAGACTTTTATAACAGCCATAATGCAAGCCTCCTATCGACCTTTGTTTCTTATGCTTAATTGCATAGTTTCTCTGCTTCCAGACATGGCCAGGAACCCTTCTTATCTTGAAAAGATGATCCAGATTCTAAATTCTACCCAGGAACTGAACACAAGGAAGACATATAAAAGTAAATTGATTCACATTCTATTTGGGCCATGGTCTAGTCCATAGATCTTTTCCAACTGTTTTAGAGCATCTATCACAAACTTTTGATTCTAGCCTCAATTAGAACATTTATAAGCTGTCCAACTTTCAGGAATGAGAAACCTCATTCTTGTTAGTATCATTTAAAATAGGTATAATGCTTCTGAAAGGCTCTTGACTTTTGTGTCTACTATCTGAGGATCCTATTTTTCCTTAGAACCTTTTCTTTGTGCTACAAACTCTAACCCAGGCACCACCTGAAACTGATGCAATTGTAGCTGTCAAGTTTGTATCATGGAAGACTATTTCTGGTAGCTATCATTTCAGCTAGCAGACTCTTTGAATTACAATATTTGTCAGTTCACCCTACTTTCTTAGCGTTTCACTAAGTGTCAGGGAGAACAAGTCTTTTTTTCATGCCTAAAGTTGCAAAAGAGACAAATTTAAGTTCGACTAGCAATCTAACAGAATTATCCACCAATTATTTAAACAATGCAAATGCCTGTTGCATTGTATAGGTGTTCATAGACAGCTCAGATTTTGTTTACAAAACTGAACTAATCAGGAAAGAATTCAGCTGTTCATATCATATTCAAAAAAGACATAAGGGAACTTACAAAAAGGAATTGTGAAGTGAAGTGCCAAAACAACTGTCAAATGCATTATATTTTGTTATGGAAAACATGAGATTTTACCTGCCATGTCTAGGTCCCACTCTGGCAGGGCCATTGCTACATTTCAGGAACTCTTTAAAACTCACCCTTTGTATGCTATTTTTACAGCAGCTACATAGCTACATGGGCTTCATTGAACACTTTTGCAAAACACTATAATCTAGATTTGCTCTTTACATCTAGGTCTGCATTTATGTGGAACACTCTTTCATGAGGATGAACCCAAGAGGGGTAGTTTTGGACTTTGGCTGTAATGAGGATGGAACTCTAATCCCAGATATGAAAGTTATGTTTTTACTGTAATGACAGCTCTGGATTTCTAGCTCTGTCTTCATTCCCATTCCTGGCCCTCTTCCTTCAGCCTAGAGCTAACTGATCTGACTTGTGAATTGTAGCATATTGTAAAAGTGTTATTTACTTGTTCAAGTAATTGCTGTAGTGCATCTGTCTGTCAAAGCATTTAATTCCAGATCTACAAAGATCTGGAGAAGGGTCCTGAGGGGAGCACAGCATTATGGGAAAAATGGGAGGTATAGGTGTCCTGGGAAAGTTTCTGTTCTAGGGCTAGCTAGTCCTGTTTGTAACAAGAATGAAACAACAATTTTCGATCTATCATTACAGTAAGTATGTTTTTATATTTAAAAATAGAATATGTGTGTTACTGACCTGTGATACAACCTGCTGTTCATTGTTTGCAAATTGGAATTGGTCATTTCTTAATCACAGTAATGCAGAGCCCCTGCTTCTGACAAACAACATAATTATAGCTTTGGTTGGTTGTTTTTGACTTAGTTGCATTCTAGTTTCTCATTGCTTACTTGTTCACATCTGAAGCTCTTCTGTGTATTTTAGGGTCATAGACTCAGCTGCAGAGACGTTATCTCTAAATGTACTTTGTTCAAGTTGGTGTGACTTCATTAGAAATATATTTAGATGTTGTGGTTGAGGGGGATAGAGCTCTACTTGGGCAGATCAGGCAAAAAGGACCTTTCTTAAAATAAAGCACTTCAGGAATGCAGCAGTCACACATGCTGCACTGTAGTGCCATCAGTGACAATGAGACAGTAAACTAAATGTGTAGTGTTGGAATAAAACAGGCAGCCTTCTGATTTTCTGTTATGAAGCATGAGTGTGCAACATCAGAGTCACTAAGATCATCTGCAGACTCTGTAATACAGCAGTATATTGATGTATTACACATGGTCACTCAGCACTAATAAGCAGCAGTGTGGAGGTAAAATATTGTACACTATGGGGCATATTATTAATATGTCACAATTAACTCTGCATTTGTCTTGTACAGTTATGATACAGTTGACCTTACTGGAAATACTTTACCCAATTTACTTGAAGAAAATTAGCTAATAATAAGTTTAATTTATTCATTATATTTTAAGTGGAGGTCATGAATTATAAGAAGATGAATTTTATTAAATTTGTTTATGACTATAAGGCTTAAAAACAATTTTCACAAATACGTTTTTTTTCCAGTTTTCATCCCTATATACAGAGTAGTTCAATGTTCTATGTGTCTCATGAATTAAAGTACTATAATTCACTTAAACTGATGAGTAAATGTAATTTTAAAATATTTTCTTTTCCAGGTGTAATCTTGAAAAATATGCACGAACACGTAAACATAATTATTAAGCAGGTATGAATTCCTGCTATTTTTTTTCCTCTGGCAATTCATTCTAATGCAACAGTCTGGAGTCTGTGTGTAATACTCAACTGAATGAAAGGGTTTTATAGCCTTTACTTTATTCAGCTTTTAGGGCACATTACAGCTGTAGTAGTGATGAGGATAACACAAAATAGAAAACTGTGTTTACAGTGGAAGTGTAAAAGATTTTTAGAAATGTTTTGGAGGTCTTTGTCTTTGTGTATTTATTGCATGTTATACTGTTATTTTTCATGAAATGGATTTGTGGCATGGTATTTCTTTTAAACTACATTTATTGAAGTCAAATGTAAAATGACCAACCATAATGGCATAATTCTCTGCCTTCAGTCCTCAAAAATATGGAACACTATTTATTTATTTTATATTTGTTGACTGGGTTTGTACGACTGGGCTACAAATGTCCATTTTCAGCGGATGCCCGAGGAGTAAAGCTCCAACAGAAAATCAAAATTTTACATATCGAATACATATAGAAATACATTCATCAGTACCATAGATTACTGCATTACAGTGCCACACATTACATTCATCAGTACCACACATTATTGCATTACAGTGTCATACGTTAAACGGTGGCAAGTGAAATACATAGAAATACATTCATCAGAGGGATACATTCATAATTACATATTATATACATAATAGTGCAATAGTTACATAGATGAAATATTTTACTAGTTATGTTTGTACAGTGATGTACCAAGAGGAGAAGATAAAGTAGTAAGTTTGTTTACTGAAGGGAAGGAAGAGAGAAGAGAAGTAGAAGGTTATAGGGGGGTGTTTACGGGGGATAATTACATTGGCAAGTCCATTTTTCATGAAGGTATTTTTTCTAGCGGTTTTGAATTGATTGGGATGTTCAAGGGATCTTGTATCTAGTGGTAGGCTATTCCAGGCCTTGGAAGGGTTAAAGCTATAGACTAGGTGACCTATTTTGGTCCTTGGTTTGTAGATTTATAGTAGGCCTTGTTCAGAACTGCAGAGTAATCTAGTGGGTAGATAATGAGAGATTAGAGATGAGATAGTTGGACAGAAAGAGGGTTTGTAGAGAATGGAATGAATAATCTGAAACTGATTATACCGAAGCAGGCTAGGTAATTCTAGCCAATTTAGTTATTTTAGTGAGAGGCAGTGATGGGATGGGACTTGTATGAATTTTGGGCAGCAAATCTGGCAATCCTGTTATAAGTTGTTTCTAACCTGTTTAGTAGTCCAGTGTTAAGGCTGGTGAGAATTTGGGAGCTATAAAGTAAAGTGGGTAAGAGGTAGCCATTTGAAAGGGCTAGTTTTGCTGTTTTAATAGATATTTTTTGTTTCTATAGAGGATACCTAGCTTGAGATGTGTTTTTTGGATACAATTATTGACGTGTAAATCAAAGGTTATTCTATCATCAATAGTAACACCTAAGAGTTTTGTACTGGTGTCCACCTGTATTTGAGTATTATTTTGTGATGGTATGGAGAAGGAAGACTATATGTGGTTAAGGTTTTTAGGGAGAAAGAGTAGCAATTTGGTTTTCTTTGGATTTAGGATAAGTTGGTTTTCAGATAGCCAGTTTTCTACAGAGTTAAAAGAGGACTGTGTGATTTTAGTTGAGTATCTACCCTTCCTAACATACTTTTCAATTGTCCATAATTTTGTAGAATGACTAGATTTTTGCTTTCTACTTTTGGTCTCTTTCTCACAAAATTTGTCATTCACTGGCCAATCAGTGAGCATTGCAGTCACTAAATAACTTTTAGGCTTTGTATTCTTCAGACAGTGCAGGTTATTGCAAAAGGTGTTATCCTAACAACTTTCTAGTTTATAAGAGCAATACTTGAAATCAGTTCCTGAATTTGTACCTTTATCCCCACGTTAGTATTTGGCTTTGTTCGGAATTCTTGAACAAAGAAGTTGAGATATATGCCTCACAATATGGAACATATGGGCAACATGGGTAACACTCACTAACAGCTTCAACTAGGAAGCAGACAACATGGTTATTAACTATTCCTTCATACTTAAAAAGTTATTTGGATACATGAATACCATTCAGTATGCTTCAGCATAATTTATTATGGATATTTGGTAAAAGATTTAACAAAGAATGCTTATCATACCCTTTTAATATGGAATAACATGGAATGCATTTTTGAGACTCAGAATGAGGAGCATTCCTTATAATGAGGTACCTCTTAACTGCCCAGATTTTCGCAGAATGTTCAGGGTTTTTTTTTTTGTATGTTTGGTCCCTTGCTCATAAAATTTGTAGTTTTCTAGCAAACCATTGAGGGTTGGAGTCATTATATAATTCAGACATTTGAGTTTCAGACCCGTATCCTTCTGAAAATGCATAATGTAAAACATGTTATTCTAACAACTTTCTAAGTTTATCAGAGTAATATTCAAAATCAGCCCCTATTTTTGGCCTTTGTACCCCCATTATTTATGGTTTTGTCCAGATTTCTTGCTCAAGAGGTTGAGAGGTATAATGAGGTACACTTTAGAGGTGTGCATAATGCAACATCGCGTCCCTGCGCTGTTTATGATTGAAAATGCCAATGGTAGGTTAGCACAGCACACTTTTTCAAGCTGCATTGACAATATTTTATATATATATATATATATATATATATATATATATATATATATTTTTTTGTGTCAAGACACACATCGAAATAAATCACCAAATACCGTCCCAAAGAGCTTGAGTTTCTGTAGAGCCTTCTTCTTCTTCCCATTCCACATGCTTTTTGTTGGCACTTC
The DNA here is from genome assembly GCF_019279795.1 of Protopterus annectens. Taxonomy (NCBI): domain Eukaryota; kingdom Metazoa; phylum Chordata; order Ceratodontiformes; family Protopteridae; genus Protopterus; species Protopterus annectens. The sequence goes on from NC_056735.1 coordinate 142,644,218, forward strand.
GTTTCAAATTCTTTGATGCACCGTCTTAAATGCCACGTGGGGAGTGTCAAAAAGTGTGATGAGTATAAAATTGATAAAAAAAAGTTGCAGTACAGCAGTACTGCGTTTGCAGTGAGTGCTTCTCTAGCTGCAAATTGGAGTTGTATAAACTTTTATATTCCTCCGTATCTCCTCGTTGAAATAAAAATGCCATTTGCAGTAGGGTTGCCACCTTTTCAGATGCGCAAAGTGGGACATTATTTTGTGAAAACGTAAGATTTTAAAGGGCAAACTCTACCCGCAGACAGTACAAAGGACATATTACTTATTTGCCAAAATAAAAGCCGATAATTATAGCATTCGAGTTGCCAGTGCTGATCCATACAACACTTAGGTGTTTCAGATGCAGCGTAATTGTGTTGTGCAACCATTAAATGAAGTTTGTCATTGTTTTTTATAAAATGTCAGGACATTTGCCATTTTTTATGCTGGACACAATTGCCCAAATAGGGACTGTCGTGCACAAACAGGGACAGGAGGTGATATAGAAATATTTGTCATGTTTCATCTTTTTTGCAGTTCACTGTTTTCATCCTTTTTGCCGCTGGTGTTAAGCAAGAGTGCACGTTGCTTCGCTGCACATCAAAGTGATGCCCTGGCGTGGCGCTAACACTTTTGCACGGCTGGTGGGAGGAACACCGAAAAGCCGACTTGGTCAGAGAGCTGTCCTTCTGCTGTGGTGCTGAAAGTACACCTGCGCCCTAAACTCCGCGTCTTCTTTAAACTTTCTGCATCTGTTATTATGGTGGTCAACCACAGAAGAAAACACTGGAACTCAGATTTGGAATTATGGTCAAAAGAAACATTTTAGTGGTGAATGAGTAGATAACATGGGCGTATTTAGGATGATCTGGCTTTTTGTGAAAGGACTTGTTGCTGTCTTTTGAAACTGAATGCAAGTTTTAGTCAGCCGGGATCGCATGACTAGGTAAGATCAAACTATAAACAATGCTTTGCAAATTCACAGCATTGAATCTAAAATGAAACAGCCTATTCTAAAAATAAACTTTATTTAATGCTTTACTTTATAAACTTTATTTAATGCGATTTAAAAAGGTAACCATCAAATGTTTAATGAAAGTCCAAATTTACTAGAAGCACACCTTAATGTTTCAAGTTTCAAGGATGCTCCAGAACTTGTCCCAAAGTGTTGTGTTTTTCTTAAAGAAAATGTGATTTTATGATAGAGCATACAACAGTAAAGACAGTAAATAAATTACAAACTTCTTTCTGCATTTTTAGACAAAGTAAGTTAATACAAATCTTTTCAGTCAACTATCTGCCTGTTCATTACCAGTTTTTAAACGATATATCTGATTCGGGGTCATTTTCTACCATTATTTTTGGCCCTGTCACTTATTTTTTTGAGATCCGGTTCCAGTTTATTTGCAAGAAAGGCAGCTCAACCCCCAATGTCGCTGAAATGAGGCATCGGAACCTCAACAGTCCCGAAAACAAGAACTGTGCACAGCCATTGTTTAAAAATTAGTAATGTGCTTTACAAAAGTAAATTAGCCATAATACATTATTCACACCAAATATAGAAATATTGAGAGGTGTGCACTTTCAGTGAAAAGTGGCTCATTTCCTCTGGCTTTAGTAAATGAACAGAACACTTTTTCTTTGTGTATATTGTAAAGAAATTCGGGTTATGAACGTAAGAGAATGGACACAGTTATAAGAGATAATGAATTAAAGCGCACGATGTTGATGACATTTGCGAGGAAGTTCCTGCCAAGTGCTGTGGTCATTGCAGTGTTTTGATCTACGCAAAGCGCATTACAAGTTAACAAGCAGATCTTCTTTCCTCCGTGTTAGCCGAGGTTTACCCTTCCTTAGGCTTATTTAATCCTTCTTGTAGAAAACACGTGAGGCTTCTGTACCTCCGACACTCTTGGGTCACTCATCAGGATGAGGAGCTGGCTTTGACTTGTTAAGAGTAAATCTCTGAAATTACAGATAAACAGGTGTGCATTGGAAGGAATTGGGCTTTATTATAACGGCAAAATAGGCTGCTACTTTCTCACGACTTTGCTTGTTTGTAGAGATCAGTACAGAAACGGAATTGTAGAAAAAAATGTTTTAGTCGTGTTATCTTCCAGCTTCAAACCGGTAATCAGACATCAGCTTTGACCACAAAGAAGTCTTTTGAGCTTACATGCAACCCTGTCTTTAATAGAGGATCTGCAATGTCATTTAGAATAATCTACTAATTTCACTAAAATATGAAGAAATATGTAATTGGGCAACACTATTCAGAGTTATAATGCAAATGTAGTTAGTTATAAAGAGTAAGATGGGTTTTAATGAATTATGTTAAAATTAAAGTCGTATTTAGCTCCCAGAAAACACACAAACACACGCACAGTGTTTTAAACAATAAACCCAAAAAGTGACTGTAACTAATATGCCACAGAGTTAGTTGTATGTAACAAGTTAACCAGTTTCAATTCATCCATCTCTGCCATGGTCCATACAAACATATATAACTCTAAGACATTAATATGAGTATTTTTTCAGCGAGTATTATTTTGGCTGTCAGCAATAATGAATGAAAAAAATCAGCTCTACATGCTCATTCACAATATGATGTGAAGATTGCATGTTTCATTTAGTTGTGGCATTGTCATGGTTACCAGTTTAGTAACCATGGCAAGCAAGCTCTCATCTTAAAGCAATGGGAATTTACAAACCCAGCTTCATCACAAGGCCTCTAAGTACTCTAGAGTAGACACTTACAATACAATCCACTGAGATGAATCCATAAATTAATTCTCTTCTCATTACATTGTCCCCACTGAGTTCCTTCCTGTTAATAAGGGATTAGATAGATATTGTTAGCTGCACTCCTGGAGAAGTAACAATGCATTTTTTTCTAAATGTGAAACATTTTACTAGCACTGTATCAAGGAGGGTTACACCCAATGTAAAATTCTGTTAACTGGTGAGCAAAGAAATGTATTTCAAAAAAATGTACTAGCACAGCCAGCAAATGTTATCAAAGGCAGACATTCCCCACCCTGCTACAGACAGAAAAAAAAAACACTCAGGGTAATATACTGGTTGCTTCCTTGCAATACAAATAATCTATAAGTGTCTATGGGACACCTCAGCAGGAATTAGAAGGATCCTTACAGACTTCTGAGCAAATACGTCTCAAGCACATGTAGTACATCCATAATTAGGTAGTGAAGTAACTGACCACAGCTGTTGCAGCAGAAGAAAGTATATTTCTCAAAAATGTTTTCAGTACACAGTTGAAGTAATTCTGTCAGGAAACAAACAGCTGAATAATTAGAGAGAATTTCCATATAAATAGCTTTAAGTAATATAAAATAACCTATTATGTACTTTGCTGCAACAGTATGTGGATCACAGATGTTGTAATGGATGTACAGGGACACAACACCCAGTAAGGTGATAGTTCGTTATTTATAGCAAACAATTCAAAATGCCAGTGACCACCGTAGATATTATAGTTAATAGAACGTTTTGCTTAATAAAGCTGAGAAAGAATCAAATTATGTTTACATCAAGGCAACACACATTAGCCTTGAGGATTTATTGTATTTATTGAATTGTATGTTAACTGGGGAGATGGGATAATCTGGGTGTGCTTTTCAACCACAACCCAGACTAATGGAAAATAATTATATAAATGCAATTTCCAAATATAGTCAGATTTTCATTTGGTAATACAGAGTAGTAACATAATACATTTTTGTATGTAGAGAGTATGAGCATTGTTGTGAGTATCGTTGCATCCTTTTGGTATAGTAATTGAAAGATAATGTTGTAGTACATCACAACCTGACAGAAAAATGTAAATAATGATATAGTATAGTAAGGAAAATATCCTAGCACTGCCTTTTTTAAGTAATCAAGTTTCATATTTTGTTTTTCTTAGTATTTATCAGCAAAGTAAGATACGATTTATTACATTGTTAAGTACAGGAATATTCTGAGAGTAATAATTAGCAAGATAACAGAAACAGGAATACAGTAGTTTGTCAACATAATAACAAGGTGGAGTACAACAAATCTAGATAGTATGACTTGTTTTTACAAAACATTTCTGTTGTTAGTACATAAATATCACTTTATTAATCCTAGGGTGTATTGAAACTATATTTGTGGGATCTCAAGGAGAAGCTAATGAGCTGATTTCAAATTTAGCATGGTTGCTATTAAATTGCTACAAACCTGAATTGGAAATTGTGTAAAAATATGTGGAATAAAGTCTACTGATGTGGTAGTATATAATCTATTCATTTTATATAGCTAATTAGCTAGGTAGGGATGTATAAGTATTTATCTAGCTACACTGGCAACCAGACAAATGCTGTGAAATATGTGGTTATAAATATATAAATCCATATGTAAATGTAAAGGAAAGACAACAAAGCCATCAAGGCCAACAGAGTTTTAAATATATATTAAGTGGGGAGTAAAGGCAAATCAAATGTAACGGCTGTCTCTTGTTCTTGTATTAGACTGTTAGTGTATTAAACCGTGAAACAAGAGGTCTTAGATGCCATTTTCTAGTGTGTGTGTGTGTATGTGTGTGTGTGTGTGTGTGTGTGTGTGTGTGTGTGTGTGTGTGTGTGTGTGTGTGTGTGTGTGTGTGTCTTATAACTTAAAAATAATACCTTCCTTGTTAACCTGCATAAAGATTCCATGTCAGTATAACAGGCAGTAAGAGATGTACAAGTATTTTACAGGCAGACATACACAAGAAAGTGATAAATAAAGTACAATGTAGATGACAATTAAATGATTTTGTAAAATGGTGATGGTTCCACTGTTATTTCAGATAGATGCCTTTGAGAGTGTACTAGTCGAGATTCCATTATAGTCTGTGAACTCTATCGGGTCAAGAGTAAATAAGTGTATTTCAATAAAAGCTGAAGAAAGCATTAATGTCAGTTCAGGAATCAGTGTGCCTTACTGGATATGAAAGACATTAAAAGAGAAAAAGTTATAAATAACAGAAAAAAATAAAGGGGAAAGTGGAGGTTGTGGGTTATTCTGTGGGAAGGACAAAAGCCTAGAAATGCTTTCAAATCATGGATATTCAACATTAGTGGATTTTGTATCACACGCAGTTAACAAGGAAAGATGTACCACTACAGTGTAGTATCCTTTTTTACTGTAAATAAGGATTAAGGGAAGGGAGTCCTTCATGGGCAAAAGTTTTATAAGATGTGTTGTATCTTATTTTGGGAAGGGTCTTTTGAGCAGTAGATCAAAACATTTGGGCTTAGTTACAGTGAAGCTGTATTGGTCTGTCCATTTGTTTCATAGCTGTGCTATTTCCTCCTGAAGTCAAATGCTGGTCTCACACTAACACAAGCACTGATATGCAGTGGCATGAGGCTCCCATGTAAATAGCCTTGACATGTGCTCACATCATTTCTTCTCACCACTTTCAAATTATTACCCTATCAGCTAAGTTTAGTATTTGCAGCATGTTGTAGGGTTTGGGAGTTTCCTCATTTTATTTTTCTTCAGATTCATAGTTACCTTACCCCTTTCAAAGAAATTCCTGTGAAGGATTTATTTTCTTCTTTAAAATAAATGAGCATATGTCCTTGAGACTGATAATTTTTTCCCTAGGGTTTCACATTCAGTAAATTTTTGTTTGCATGACAGATATTTGTGAACATCGTCTAAAATGCAGCAATGCCAATAGACTAATAAGATTAAATGCTTTATACTCATATTTCACATAAAAAGATAGAAAGTTAAAACAATTAGAAAAGCTTTCTAAGAAGAACATCCAAAAAATAAAAAAAGAACAGAAGTAAGTATTCTGGTTCACCCAATTTAAAAAGAAGAAGACAGGGAAAAACAATTGACAAGTTATTGAAAGGTGGCCATAGTAAAAAAAACAAACAAAAAAAAAAAAACAATAATTAAAAACTAAGTCTTCTTCCATAGATGAAGGGTCAATGAGTTTGCTGGCTCCCACCCTCCCAGTTCTGATCATCAAAATATCTAAGAAGGAGTAACTATTGCTGCCTTAGACTTTTTATAAAATTAAGCAGTTGTCCTCTTTGCCAATTTTGGTACCATCATTGGCACAATAGAAAATGATCTGTAGTTGATGGACCATTCTAGGCCTGACTGGGGTATGAAATATATGAAGATGTTTAGGCATTCTACATTTAAAGTATGTAACAACAGTGCCACTGACATCAGCATCTTTGACTTTTCAGGCTATGCAGCCTTTTGTTTCCCATCCATTTGATTATAAAATGTTTGAATGGAATATTTAAAACAGTGCAGGAAACTACAACATTTGACAGAAGTGCCTTCATATTATACTTGAGATGCCTTCTGCAAAGATTGATGCAAGAAGCATTTCAGTATAATTTTCATCCAGCCCCTCTTCACTTCAATGCATACCGTACTGTTGTGATGTGGTACAACAATGAGTAGTGAGAAACAAAGCCCTATAAAATCTGTAGGGAATTGTAATTTGACAGTGGGCAATCCAACTCTGCTTAATCCTGATGCATTTCACTTTCCTGGAATAAGAATGCATGAGCAGTCTGTCTCAACACCTAGATGCCACAATTTTTGGGGCATGCCAAGAATGGATCTGTTTGCTAATCATTGAAATGTACAAGATCCACTGTTTTATTTCCTGTATTATTAATCAGACACTTGAAATCTGTCATTACCTTGGAACTAAGAAATGATGTATGCCATTCCCCTAGTTTGACTAAGATAGAATATCATTCGGAAAGCAAATTGATTAGGCAAGACTGGTTAGGTGTAGCTCATCGACTTAGTGCTACATTTACTGTTTCAGAGCTCTGGGGTCAAGAATTCAGTCTTGACCCATGTGGAGTCTTGCATATTCTCTCTTTGTCTGCCTGGATGTTGTATGGGTACTTCAGTTTCCTTCCATTTAAAAAAAAAACATGCTGGTTAATCGGCTACAGTAAATTATTCATATGGATGATTTACTGGTGCACGTGTGGCTGTCTCATGGTTGACAAGAGCATGAAAAGTACCAGTTCATTTATCCAGTTAACAAACACGTTACATTTAATTAAATGTTGATAACCTCAGTATATACATGGTGACTATGGTTTCCCCAGTTTATACAATTCAAGTAGCATTCATCTTTTTGGCTCCATCTAGATAGAACATTATTATAGCAACTGCAAGACACAGTTCTTCATCCTTGCCTCAAATCACCCATCCTTTCATCTTGGAGAATAGGGTATTAATTCCTATCATTGAAATGGTGCTTCTGGACTACCAAAAATCTTAAATGAAGCTTAAAAAGCTACTACAAGAAAATCGTACTTTCAAAAATGAAAACATTTACAATGAGAAAAGGAGACTAAATTATTTAACTGACAATTTCCAAAACTGTTGGACTGGTTTTTTTTTAACAAATGGAGTGTTTCAATCATTTCTTTGAATCTAATCTGTCTTATTCTTCAATAAATGAGCATGATTCAACAATATCATTGACTACTATTTCACTCCATCATGTAGAAATTAATCTTCTAGTTTGAGGCTTTCATAAAGGAGCTTTACATCCATTTAGCAGCTCCAAAAAAGTGTCACTCATCTGGGTTTTGAACTTTATGCTGGAAAAGTTAACTTTGTCTCCCTTTGAGATTGCAGTTTCAGTGGACTTAAACTGTATTCCATATAAGGCTGTTGGTGATAGTCACTTCAGGGAGGAAAATCTGTGAACTACAAACACTGATGTGTATACCTCTGTATATGCGATTTCATAAAGAAAATGTGCCCCTAAAATAAAATCATCTTTATTCCAAAGGTGGTATTTTCTCTCTCCCCAAATCAGACAATTCATCTGCTTGTGTTTTACTGTACCAGAATTCTGGAGAAGATTTACTATACACTTTAGATGGGGCAATTGAGATGCTATCCTAGAAAGAGTCTTTCTTTCAAAAAAAGTAATAATTTTTGTCTCCTTTGTGAAATTACCTACTACTATGGAAATATTGCCAAAGTGGTAACCATTTATTTCCTTTCTCTATGGTAAATGCAAAAAAAAAAAAAAAAATACTCCAAGGCCCTGCTTGGACTTGGTTTATAAGAATAGCAGATACCAGGATTGTTGACCATTACTTCCATACCATCAGATCTCTACTAACAACACCCTTTTAGCCCATTTTCTTCTGGAAGACAGCAAGCCCATTCATTTCCCTATCCAGGTGAGAGTCCCCTAGTCCAGGCTCATGAGATTACCAGTCTATCTAAACCCCTTCAGATGCTAGAGCTGGGAGCTGAATGACCTTCCGTCATATGAGACTGCGTATTCTTCTTGCTGTGACCAGTGTTTTTTTTAATTTTTTTTTGTTACAATTGACTTTGGAAGACTCTACACATGCCTCCACATGTCTCAGCAGTGTTTACCATACTTTAAGTGTGGTGTGAGCCACCCAAGTAAATAGCTGCTACTAGTAGTCACTTACGACTCCTGCTGGGGTCAGTGGTGCAGCAGGCCATGCCACCTCCCCTTGCCCAGGATGGGTAGGCTGGCATCAACCACTGACTCCCATCCTCCACTGCCTGTGTCCTTCCAGGGCCAAAACCTGGTTTGTCTGGATCATAGTCAGGGCTTCACCTTTCTGCAGCACAGGGCTGAGGCGTATCTACTGATGTACTTTATAAAACCATTTACTAAAGAAGTTTATGCAACAACGTGCACACTGTCCATTCATTCACTAAACAATACAGTGTAAATACTCAGTGTAGTGGTAAGACAAGTATTGGCATGACATTGTATATATTTACCACTAGGGTTCCTACACAAATGTTGTAATTTAGTGTTATGGTCACAAATAGTATAGGCATGTGAGGTACTCACCATAACAAAATCTATGAGGAGTGGTCACTCTAACAGTATTGCTATCCTTCTTCCAACCCACTGCTTAGTTCTTTGGAAGCCTGCTAACTGTTCTTATTATGGATAATGCATCGTTATTGAATAAAGTAATTTTATGGTTCATTGTTCTTTTTAGTACAGATATTTGCATATATCTTAAATCAGTTTATCTACTGCAAACACATTTTCTTATGGAGGTTTCTTTCCTTTAAGAACTTATGTAGACAGATGTCAGTGCTAATTGTATAGAAACCTAATGCCACCACATGTTCGTACTTAACTTTAGTATGAAGCCAGGCAGCCAGCCTGTACAAGGGACAAAACAGTTATAAAAATGGTCAAACCAATGTAGTTCCACAGGTAAGTAAACTCAAATGGGCTTAATTGCTACAGATACCTCTACTCAAAGTCTGTTGCTATGCAGAGTACCTCACACAATTAGACTTTTCAGAGACCCAGTCCAATAGTGCAGAGGCAGGTTGTCCATCTAATCTTCTGGTAACCAGAGTTCAGAAAGGACTGATGCTATAAGTAGGGCTGGGCAAGAGGACAGGATGAAGAGTCTCTCCCACTAGGATTCTTTACTGTCTGGAGCCTAACAGTATGCACAGTTGAAGTTAACTTTCAAGGAGTCGGCTGGCCCACCTGGCAAAAGAGGTCACATATGAGGGTACCTGCTAATTAGTAATTGGAAGATTTAGGAATGGGTGACTGCAAAAGCCGGGGAGAACAGCAGTGGTGGCTGGTGACTTCAAATCAAAAGGGGTCTGCAGGAGACAGCTGAATGGGTGGAGCCAACTAGAAAGGGGTAGAGCTATAGTAAAAAATACAAAAACTGGGCTTTAATTAAATACGCTGCCCTGGGTGCTAAGCCATCATTATGAGAGTCCAATCAAGACAAAATGAAGTGTAGAAGAAAAAAAAATTTCAATGCATTGGCTGCATGACAGCTTACTTAATATCTAGATGGAAACAAAAAGGTTGTGAGGCATGAAAAATAATTTACTTTTTAAATACATTATTGGAATGCCAGTCAAAGTCAAGTATAAGAAAAACAAGCAACACTCAACTCAAACCACTTCTCCTTGCACTGCAGTTATAATTATAATTTATATTCAGCTTTATAAAAGTACCAAGTAACATGCTGAAAGTAGCAATCTCTGTGATGCCCCCACTTGTAAAATGTTTCTTATCCAAAAAAGACCTGCTGCCTGAAAACTATCTACTTGTTTCATGGGGAAAATATGATCAAAGTAAAAAATGAACAAAAAGCTCAAAATAAATTGCTTAAAGGATTACTGCACAGGTTATGGACCACACATGATAGATTAGCATTCTGTTTAGTTTATGGGTAAAGCCTGCAAAGATGACTGCAAGTCTCCAACAAATGTAATGAGCTTCTTAAAATACTGTAATCCTGTCCTTTATTACAAATACTGTTGTATGCATTTCAATACCTAAGGCTTATACTCTATCTAGTTATGTAAATATTCTCTGCATGGCAACAACAAAAAGGCTTTCAATGTTGGCATTTCTTTAACAGTATGCTTATTAAAGCTTACTTGCATCTTACAGTCTCAGACACGCTTACCTGATGGTCATTAAAGCATTGCTACTTAAACACAAAGCAACATGCACTGCAACAACATGCATTTTCTGAATAAAAAGAAACATAAATCAACAGTATAAATGTATGACAGAAAACCAGAACATTCTGCAAAATCAATGACAGATGAAAAGCCACTGTAGTACTTGAGTCTACCTAGGATGTGGGGATACTCTGCAGACTTACACTGCATAACTGCTCCTTGCCTTGCTTGGACACATCCAGAGTATCTATGTGGGGGAGCAGAGTACAACAAGTATGTCACAATTTCAAAAATGTCTCTGGCTGAAGGAGATGGCCCTGACACATTTGTCATACCTCTGAGCCTCAGAGCAAGAAATCTGGACAAAGCCATACACAGAAGGGCAATTTTTTAAATATTGCTCTTATAAACTTAGAAACATAATAGAATAGTAGGTCTTGCATTAGTATGAATTTTCTGAAGGGTATGAAATCTGAAACTCAAATGTCTGTCATTATTTTCTAACTTCAATTTTTAATGATTTGCCACTAATTTGCCAGAAAACCACAATTTTATGAAAAATGGACCAAAAATGTGATGCAAAAATATAAAATAGTCACACACAAGCACTGTTTCAAGACACACACACACACACACACACACACACACACACACACACACACACACACACACACACACACACACACACACAAAATAAAAAAGCCCTGCTTCAAGCCACACACACCTTGGCTTCGTTAAAATTATGAGTCCATACCTCAGAGTCCATTTTCAAGCACTCTTCAGTCCCACATAGTCTCCACTGCATGTTTCACCCATTCCTGCACCTTCAGAGTTTAGTAAAAAAAGATGCACCCCTCAGTCACACGAAGCACCCTTCAGTCCCATGAAGTCTCCAGTGTACATTTCACGCCCTTTCTGCAGCTTTGTTCAGTAAAAAAAGAAGTACCCTTCAGTTTCACGAAGTCTGTAGTGCAAGTTTCACCCCTTCCTGCAGTTTTGGAGTTCAGTAAAAAAAGTCCCGTGAGAGCAAAGTCCTTCCCCTTCTCGCGAGAGCTACCAGCCTGCAGCTATTGCAGTCCTATCCCCTTCAAGTCTATGCAGCTGTAAACTGCATAGACTTCTGGGATCTCTGTTATCTGAATGCTGTCTGGCTTATCCGGACTGCTGATGAATCAATCCAGATATTTGTGTGCATGCGTGGAGGCTAATTCGGACTGCTGGTGAACCAGTCCGGATGTGTGGATTTCCAGGAATGTATTTGAACACGCATGCGTGGAGTTCTGGATGGACTTGCTTTTACTTTTTTATTTTGTTTTTCTTTTCTTTTTTCTTTTCTTTTTGTTTTATTTTCTTTTACAGCTGGAGGAGCTGCAGTCCTGCAGTCCAATAGCACAGGCCACCCCTGGAGAACAACCTGAGCCTAGCTGGGTTGGGAGGGGATTAGGGAGAGCAAAAGTATACTTTTCAGCATTGGATGTACAATGACTGATTAGTAAGGCCAGGGCATTATTGATGGAAAAGGTCTGTTTTACACTGCAGGCACAAGTCAAAGGGTAATAATGCTAATCTTGCAAGTACAACTGGTGAGATATCTAACCAGAATTAGGGAATACATTTTACTCCATATAGATTACAATTAGTCCTTGAAGTCACATGTTTTCTGTTAAAGAAGGAAGAGGTTATACATGCCTCTGACCTTTATGATTAACAAATGTAGATTAGTGGAGGGCAACAAAAGTCAGATTACAATCCTTTGGAGATAGCAAGACTTACATAGCTGGACTTAGCAACTAATAAATATAATACTCCAGTCAGCAATGAAATAAATGTATGTACAAGTTGTAAGAAAAAGCACTGTAACTGGCGTGGCATCCCTGCTTTCTTTGGATGAAAAGTCAACTGAAGTGACTAGATTTGAGGATAAGAGTGATGCCTGCGGCAAATCCGAGAGCTAATGCTGCTGATAAGTTGATATATGAACTCAAAGACTTGCTTTGCCTCATGAATATGCTTACTGTAATACCATAGATGAGACATGTAACATCTGCTTGTGAGTTAGAGAGTGTAAAAGGTTTTATTTACTGACATGCCTTTCATACAGGTACAACGGTTTTACTAATTGCACCGCATGATTGTTGTCAGGGCCACAGACTTACAGGACACTGTTGTCACTATGTTATAGTAAGTGGTCAGTACTAACTTAAGGATTGCCACTAAGAACATATTAACAAGAAAATGCATAGAGTGGAGCCTACAGACCCTCTGCATTAAACAGAGAATTACTTTTTTTACACCGAGTTGTGATGCCAAGATCAATGAGATCCACATAGTGGCTCTAACAAATGATGCCAGCTGTAGTAAAATGCTTAACTGATAACTCTCAGTTTCTTTTCTCAAGCATTCTGGACAAAGCCAAAAAATAATGGGGAGGGGGTGTAAAAGGTCCAAAATGTGAACAATTTTTAAATATTCCCCTAACTCACTTAAAAAGTCAATAATAAAATAGAGCATTTTCTGAATAATAATAAATATAAAACTCTTAATACATGGCATTAATGACTGGCTAATCCTTGGTAATTAAAAAAAAAAAAAAAATATATATATATATATATATATATATACATATATACCATATATATATATATATATATATATATATATATATATATATATATATATATATATATATATATATATGTGTGTGTGTATATACCATATATATATATGTGTGTGTGTGTATATATATATATATATATATATATATATATATGGTTTATCTTTAAAATGTCGCAACACACGTGTGCAACTCTTCATATACCCGACTTGTAATGTTGGAAGCTGCACTGACAAATCTTTACAAAAAACAAATCTGCTACCAAAAGAACATCAACACTCCAGGAATGTCGACTTTCTTCGAAACACCCGTCATTTCCAGATGTCTCCTAAGATTGTTATGCAAGGGGGCTGCACCCCCCCTGCTAATTTCATATACTAACTCTGAGATCGTACTACAGTGAGGGAAGGGGTACATGTCCTGATCCCCACTGTAGTGCGATCTCCACTCAGAATGTCAAATTCACATGAGCGAATGCACACTGGGATTCCCTCTTTTGTGAGTTTGGTCATTTATAGTTCATTAATACGAACTTTTGCAAACATTCTTTTGCACATCTGACCGTTGCAGATGTTTACTTCAACATTTTAAAGGTAAACCATATATATATATATATATATATATATATATATATATATATATATATACAGATATATAGATATAGAGACAGGGCAATAATATGAAGTAAAATCAGGGAGTTAAGAGGTATGAGAAACAGTACACCCAGAACAAAGTGAGCTATAGTCAAAGAATTTATGACAAAATTAATGAATACTGCTAAATTATGAGTCTTTATTTATAACATTTGGTTTTGCTCTATAGAATTGTTTTTAAATATATCTGCCCAAAATGTCAGCACAAACAGGACATCATACTAAATCATAATTATCATTGTTTATACCTTATGACTACAAAATAAATGCTTTTTGGATGCACAACCAAAACGTTTTGATCAGATGCTAAATTATATTAGGTGCACTTTCCTAAAGTGCAGTACATAAATTACTGCATTTATAACTAAGGCTAAAATATTGTGCAGAACTCACAAAATATATGTCTTAAAATAAAATGAAATTCTCTATTACAGGGACAAGATGTGCTAGTAAGTAATTTATGAAGGGCATGTTGTGACACATCTGAATTGTATCAAGGCAACAGATCTGAGATGTTGTAATACTTTAATGATGCTCTGTACAAGTCCAGGCAGCAGAAGCATCATGCAAGGCATAACCTGTGTTACATTATAAACAGATGGCATCTTTAAATTAAAGTAGATTACTCATTGTATTTGGTTCATACAAATGCCTTTTCTCAGGGGTTAACCCAAGAGTTGATCTGATCAAGCAGTTTGTTAAGTTACATCAGATGTATACTGATCCACTGGATGTAATTTGTTTTCAGACGTTTTTCTTAAGGCATCAGTGTCACAGACTGATGATGTACCACTAGGAGATATGCCACAAATTTCAGTCACTTAGCGGGAGCTAGATATTCATTTACAGGGACTGCAGGATTAGACAGGAAAAGGAAAGAAGAGTTTGACTTGTGACCTTTGAACTGTCGTCCTGAAAAGGAGCAGAATCATTGTGGAAGACAAAGGAGGGTTTAAGAACATGATACAGTGCTAATCAAGCATGGGTTGTGGCAGTAAGGACTGAGAAATAGGTGAATACCCACAGTGCAGCTGGGTATTAATACTGTCGTTGTAAATAGGGTAGTGGAAGGGCTGTCAAGGATGCACTATCACAGCCTATACATTACAGCCCCTGAAAAAGATTATGCTCTGATCTTTGTGCTGATTGGCAGGGCATGCAGCAGGTATATCATCCTCAGGTGACAGTGTGCCAGCTGAGACATGAAAAGCACATGTACTTTCTGACCACTTTTCACTGTATTCGGACATCTATAGACTGCATTAATGACCATGGGGAAGTGGTAAGGGATGACTTAAACAGAGGTACATCGCATTGCTTCCGTGGAGGAAATGAGCTTATACACATTCTGGGGTTACACACATTACAGCTGAGTACAGCAACACCTTTCCAAGTGACACCGCAATGAATGTTATACTTAAAGTATAGATTGCTCGCCCAAACTATGGTACATGCACAGCAGCGGCAGTCATTTGCTATAAGAGCTTCCGACATCAGTAATCCATCATTTGGTTACTGCTTTCATATTTAGCGGTATTACTGCTGTTGTCCAAAATATTATTTTTGCCAAAGCTAGGGAATTACCCTGATGCAGACAGTTTGGCTTGAATCTAGTGTAATCCAAGTACAAGATAAGTACTTCTGGTAATTTTTGCACTTGCCTGACATCTAACATTTTTTGATTGTGTTTCTGCTGTATTTTCATACTATTTATTATATTCCGTTGCACTTTCTCATTGTAAAGTGCTCCTGCATTTCACTGACCTCATTGCTGCCTCCTGCACTTTTGAGTAATTTTTATTAGAGTGTTTTCTGGTTTAGTCCGTTGTTTGTAGGCAAATTCCCATACCGTATCCTTGCAAGCTATAGGTCCCCCCATTATGACTCAGGAAATTCATAACACATACTTAACTTACCAGAGACACTTACCTTTCAACCCAATACCATACTCATGGGTCGCTTTAGCTACCCCTCTATAAACTGAAAATCGTACATTATCATACACATGAAGGACCCAGAGATTCCTGGACTTTTTCAACACAAACACCCTGGACCATATAGTATATACACCCACTAGGGGAGCGAATATTCTGAATGTGGTCCTTACTAACATGGGAGACTACTGCATCCCCTAGGGCAATGCTCTCTCTGGTAAGGTTAGACCGCAAAGTTGTCTCCTTTAAAATAAAAACAGAAGCCAAGAACCTTGTTAATCCTGGAACATTTTGGAACTATTCTAAGGCAATCTTAATGTTATTAAGTGTTAACCTGGCAAAATTTCAAGCACCCACCCCAAAACATAAGAACACTGCTGCTTATGTGGAATTGTTCACAGAGACCCTGTACAATTATTTTAATAGATGCATAGAGACAGCTATGCCCACCAGGAATAAATTCAGAACAAACTCAAAAAACATGCCACTCTGGTGGAATACCACCATCAATAGGCTGCATAACAAAAGGAAGAAAATCACAGCAAAAATTAGGAAGTGCAATACCCAGCAGGATAAAAAACTATCTCTTCAACCTAAACAAACAACTCAGAGGGCAAATCAAGTCTACCAAAGCCAGATTTGAGGTAAAGATAGCATCAAAGGCCAAGGACAATGATATGGGTTTCTTTAGCTATATCTGCAAACCTCAAAGGCAGTACACAACAATGTGCAGAACTAATTGTAAATGGAGCCACATACACTGAGCCAGAAGATATAGCAAACATACTGGCTAGCAAATTCAGCCCTAATTTTATCCAGTTGAACATAAACCCACCAACTATAACAAGGGAGAAGGTCCTTGATGTGCTCTCGAAGGCCAGGAATACTGCATTGATGTACCCTGATAATTATCCCAGGATGCATCCAAAATACCATGAAACATGACCTAACAGAGCTACTAGAGTCACTATTTAACAGCAGCTTCCAGATAGGCTTTGTGCCACACAAATAGAGAACTGCAGTGGTCATCCCTCTACACAAGAGTGGACCATCAAATAGAATTATTTCCTTACTACTGTAGACACGTGATGGTCAAGGTCAGGTTACTGTCCACCTGTAAACCCAAATCCCTGACTACTGGGTCTGCTGTATGGGGGGTGTTATCAGTGAGGTAGTTTATAGGGGTAGTCAACTACCATGATTTGGACTCAAGTTACAGAACCCTTGCAGCTATGATGTCACTTACCAGGGGAGTGAAAGATAATGCAATTTAGATTTCAGCAGGCATCTAAATAGGGCATTTGTTGATTTACCTTTCTTTATTATCAGACATGTGCTTATATATCCTAGTTCTCAGTTTTCTACTGGTTTTCCCTACATAAAATGCAGGGCACATTTTACAATTTGCTAAGTATGCTACTTGTTTAGAGTCACACGTAAAGTAGCCATTAATATTGAACACTTTGCCCCTGACTTTATAAGTCTGAGTTTTTGTAACATGGCTACACTGCGAACAATTTCCACATTTAAACATGCCTGTCCTGTTGTTATTTAGTGCATTACCAACCAAATTACCCATTTTAACCACGCTTTAAAGGAATTGTCGTTCGTATATACAATAACAGGTTTATCACCCATTTTTTCGAACATAGTACTATCCATTCTGTAGATGTTCTAATTCCTACTTAAACATTCACATATTGCCCTACTATCTACTATATATGAAGTAATAAACAATTTAGACTTGTTAAAAACATTCCGTTTAGATTCCCTTAATTGTCTCTTACCCTCATCTGGTCTGTTAATATTTAAAACAGGGGAATGAAAAACATTTTGTTTCTTAGATAGTACCTCATCCCTGATGTTGGTTAAACAACCCAAGAGGGACCCTCTTTTTTTAAACATATCAATTAAAATTTCACATTCCATAATACATACTTCTAAATCTGACAACATTTGAGCCAACCAAACCATTTGGCCCTTAACAACCACTTTCTTTTGAGAAATAGGGTGCCAGCTATGAAAATGTAAATACATGTTGAAAAGGTACTCTTCCTATGTATATGACAAGAATAACAAGAACGAACAGTATCCTTTGTTAATCAAGGGCATACCTACCTGATGGTCTTCTTCAAGAAGGTCACCAAGGCAATGGATGAGGGCAAAATTGTGCAAAGTGCCTATCTTGACCTGGACAAGACATTTGCTACAATAACTCACCTGGGGATTGTAGAGAAACTCACAGAATTAAGTATAAAGACTTAAGTTACCCTCTAGATAGCCCGGTGGCTCTCGGATAGGACTCAAGAAATTAGGATGGGGAATCCACCTCCACAAAGAGGCTGGTTACTAGTGAAGTCCCTCAGGGCTCTGTGCTGGGGCCACTCCTTTCTGACATCCACTTCTCTGAAGTCACTGCCAAAATCAAAGGCCTCTGGCTGATCAAGTTTGCAGGAAAACTGCAAACTAGGTGTATTTATTGATTCCCATAAGACACTAATATCCTCCAAGAAGTGCTGACTCAGACAAATAACTTGTGCCAGGGCCATGGGCTGAAGCTCAATGCCAAGAAATGCATAATAATATCCTTTGGGAAGTCAGCTACCACTGAAGACTATTTCATCGATAACACAGTATGAGAGTAGATCCAGTAGTCAGGGATTTGGAAATGCATGTAGACAGTAACCCTGCCTTTGACCATCATGTGTCTATAATAGTAGTAAGGAAATCAAGGATATGGCATCTAGGTAAATGGAGGTCATTGTTCCACTGTATTCAGCCCTCATCAGACCAATCATTGAGTAAAATGACTCCCTTTGAAAAATGCTTCCCATCCATGTGAAACAGAGTTCTTTCCTAACCCAATTCAAGCATAACTTGGACCAGAGGATGGGGAAGCAGAAATTTACCCCAGTTTGGTACTTAGGTCACTAATGGACAGAGTCATCCTGTAAATGTTTGACCACCTAAGGCTGGCTCTAGATATACCCCTTAGAATAACTTAAGGGTCCTAAAATGTGTCAGCTACATTCGTGATGCATGGCTAGGCTTAAAAAAGCCCCTGTGGTCATTAGCTTAGCATACACCTATGGATGTATGAATAACTGCATCCCTAATGTTGCAACAGCCTACAGCAATATGCACTTGATGTTAAGTATTATGTTTTCATGTCTTACTACTATCTGCAATTGGTGTTGCAGGACTCATGCCAACTCAAGGATGCAATCATGATTATTTGCTGGACTGTATGGGATTACAAAGTGTGTGACATGCCCTTGGCCTTTCTTAGAAGGAGTTATGCTTGTAATGATTTCTTTCATTTGATGACACTACATATCATGAATAAGATAAGACAAACTATTTCATCCCCCAAGTTTCATTTATTTTCTCAAGCAATAAAAAAAGTGGCAATTGTCAAATGTTTTAGTGTGTGCCTTAAACTGCCTGTATACTAAACACAATAATAGTTATTAGAAGCATATATCAAAGCCCAAAACATCTTAGAAGCATCGCATTCAGAAGCACTAAATGTAGCATAAGAAAATAAAACCATGAAGTTCATTTGGAAACAGCTGAGAATAGTTGGATTAATTTGGAAATGAGCATTGAGAGACAAAAAGCACTGCAGGTACAGAGGGGAAGTGAAACAACGAAGTGAAAAAAGTAACCTATAGCTTCCGTAATATTTGAACACTCATTGTTGCCTCACAGTAAGACGTTGTCCTGTTCGATTCTCAGCTAGAGCATCTTCTGTGTGGAGACGTGTGAATGGGCGTACATTCGTTGAAGGTTGTGCATCAGGGCCGGCACTGGCAACTCGGCACGTAAAAATCTACTGCCAATCATTAGCGGACCAGAGTTCCGCTGTGGCGACCCCTAACTGGGAAAAGCCAAAAGACACAACAACATAAGAAAATCAGGTTCCAATGATTTGTACTTTAGTAGGAGTACAATGTTTCTCGGTGCCCAAGTGAATTAAAAGAACTAATTCTTTGCTTTGTTTATATACAGTGATGAAACATGAAAAGGTGCTGATGTTTTACTTGTTAGGAGTTTTGGATGGAAGAGGTTTCATTATCATAATGTATTTTACCTACTGAACTAAATTCTCTGTCAGCACTTTCAGTAACGGGTATTGCAGGTAGTTAAGTGTAACTATGTTTATTTTCGATCAGATGCTTTAATTTTCATTGCAGTATTACACAAGCCCATATGCACATGGTAAATACTTTGTATCATTTACCTTGTATCGATTTTTAACCAATGTTTTTATAATATGTCTAATTTGTTATAATTATTTAAACTGCAGATGCTTTGTTTTATTTTTGAAAACTGTAATATTATTGCTCTTAAAATGTTTTGAAATAATTTGGAGCTTATCTTCATGGGCCTCTGCTAAAAATGGGCTTCAACCCAATTGGACTTTCATGGTAATTATATATCAATAAATAAATAAATAATAAATAAGTAAATGTTTCTGTGAAATAAGTACCAACTATTCTATTTGTAGAACAAACGCTGATTATGGTTAAGCAAGCAGTAATGTCTGACAAGGTGGGTATTACAGGGAAATAGATCGCCCAGGGATGTTGTGAGGCTAATGCCTCAAGCAGATGGACTCACCATGAATGGAAGGTACATTATTTTTCTGTAATACTGATCCTAGAGGGCATTACTGGACTTAAAAATGTCCATCTGTTAAATCATTTCCTGCCTGTTTTATTATTGTACTACTACTACATTATAGACATATTTTTTTATATCTTTGATGTAAAATAATTCCCTAACCTAGTGTATCAAAGTTGGTATAGGATAAGTGATTGAATTGCTGTTGGAGAAAATATATTTTGTCCAAAAAATAAGTTATACAAGTATTTCATAATATTTACACACACACATGCAGATATACATATCCTTGTTTTGACATACAAATATTTCAAGCATGGGCATTAATGCCCTTCTAGCCTACCAATATACCAAAATAGTTGTTCAAATAATAAGTGTCCAGGCTGTTCTTAAAATATATAAACTAGTGCTTGCTTTAATGTAGTTTGGTGGTCTGTTCTATGCATCAGCTGCTCTCTCAGAGAAGCAATTAGAATTCTCGTTCTTATAGAATCGTCTACATAGGTTGCCTGATAATTATCTACTACTTTTTAATAACCTCAAACATTCCCAGATCTAGTTGTCTCTAAATGCCCTGTATACCTGAATGATATCTCCTCTTAGATATCTATAAGAGACACTGTACAGGTTCAGATATTTGAACCTTTAATAATAACTTAAATTTTCACATCCATGGATTCCCCTGGTACATTTCTGCTGTACGTTTTCCAGTTTACTCATGCTTGCTTCTTATGTTGTTTCCTTATTGCTAATCCATACTCACATTTGAGTCTCATATAACTAAATAATGACTTCATCATTTCTGATTTCCTAGACTTCATAATTTATATAGAACCAGTAGTTCTATAACTACCATTAAGCAGCTGGTTGATATGATTAGAAAAATTCAAAGCTGGATCTACCCACATACCCAGGTCTTTAAATGAATCTACAGTTTCAATCACTGTGTGCTGTATTAAATATTCACCTTTCAGTTTATGTCTCAAATCTCATATCCTTAGTTTTGATGTATTTATCAGCATATTATTCTCCTGTGCCCAAATGGTCAATTTAGGCAAGTTCATTTTGCAGACATGCCCTATCTGTAACACATGTAATCAGTTTACCCATTTTCAAGTCATCTGCATACAGACTGTAGAGCATCTCACATGAAAAAGACAGGTCTAAAAGACACACCCCCAGATTCCCAAAAGCTTGCACAGAGTGCAAGATGAGTGCAGGAGCTCACGCAGGCAATATGTCTGCCATGCAATCCAGGAATAACCGGCAGGGGCGTGCACGAGAGCTCCAGCACTAATCCTGCACGGACTAAGCCCTGGTATGCAAATCACCCCATTTGCAGGAGAAATCCATGCAAATTAGGTGATTTTGCAATCCAGATAGCTTGAAATAGTCCATGCACGACTACTGCAATCTGCAGAAATGTACTCGGTCAGTAACCGAGTACATTTCTGCAAATTCCAAAACAGAGCTATGCCAGCTCCAAATAAAGGCTGCATATCATTGAGGAAGCATGCTAATGGGCAAGTATAAGGCCACTGGCATTGCAAAATGTTTAAAAAATGAAAAAAATCAACTTTTATTTTTTTTTTCACCGATCTCGTCTGTTTAAGCATAGGGCAGCTGCATGCAAACGGGATCGGGGGAAAATAAGAAAATAAACTTAAAATGAGCATTCTAACTAAAATCAGTATTCTGCCATGCAAGTCAATGGCAGGCAGAAGACAACCTGGCCAGTGAGTAATGGTTGCTAAGGGGGGGGGGGCTCAGTGTGAGATAGGTAACTATGCATTAGCAGGCAATCCTATGCAAATGAGGGGAAGGATAGTGAATCCCAGATTTCCCCAGGGTGTGAGGCAGGTCCCAAGCATGTAAGAGTATAAATAGCTGAGTGCAAGACTAGGATATAGGTGACATCATGGGGGGGTGTTAGGCATACTGTAAGTGGATTGGAGCCCTGTGGCTCGGGATTGCTCCTAGCTTAGAACAGCTAAGCTAGAGGTGTGTCCAAACCTGGCTAGCACTCTTTACAAAGTGTAAGCAGGTGTGCGCGCCGCGCACCAGGTTTTACAGGAAGAAAAACGAAGTTAAACCAGGAAATAACAGCTCTGTGCACATTTGAGCACTCTGTTTGTGAGGCGCGCACACAGGCTTAAACAGGGAGGCAATGGGAAGGGAAAACAGCAGTAGGAAGGTAATCAAGGAGAACTAGCTTAGCTGGCAGGTGAAATGTATCAGAATCAGCCAATTACACAGACATCAGACCAGCCCAGCCCAGAACACTACTATAAACTAAGCAAACACCTTCCCTTCTGTTTTTTCTACACTCTATACCACCAGTATAAACAAGCGGGGAAATTTTAACAAACAAACCTACAAAATGAGAAGGGCTGCAGCAGGCAACAAAGAACAACATGTGCAAGAGGCTGAGGGTGGTGAGGATGTGAATGCTACCAAAAAACCCACAGTGAGGAGAAGGAGAAGAGTGTACAGACCCAGGGTAACCTACCAGGGGCTACATGAGCTGGAGATAGTGGACCACTATGGGGTGGACAGAGACCTCCTACAGCAAATTGTTGAGCTGTGCCGGCCACACCTGACACACCAAACTGGCCGAAGGGAACCAATCCCAGTGGATACCAAAGTATGTGTAGGTCTAGGTATACTAGCCACAGGTACCTCCCAAAGCACAACTGGGGATATTATGGGCATCTCACAGGCATCAGCATCCAGAGTAGTCCACCAGTTCCTGGATGCCATGACAGCACATGCCAGTGAGCACGTATATTTCCTCAACACACGTGAGGTGTTGACCAGCAATATGCGTCTCTTCCACCAAATAGCAGAATACCCTGGGGTAGTGGGTGCTATAGACTGCACTCACATATGCATCAAAGCACCACCCGGTGAGCAGGGTAGGGCTTACATCAAACGCAGGGGCATCCCCTCCATCAACTGCCAGGTTGTATGTGATGCTCAGGGCATTATAATGAATGTGTGTGCTGGCTGCCCTGGAAGCTATGACGATTCACACATATGGCATCTGACAAAGCTGTACCACAGATTTGCCAATGTGGACATCCCCTACAGTCACCTAGTGGGGGATGCTGGGTACCCACTGGAGCCCTGGCTGATGACACCCATCAGAAATGCACACACACCTGAACAACAACGTCATAATGAGGCACACGCACAGGCAAGACATATAACAGAGCATGTGTTTGGGATGCTCAGATCACAGTTCCGGTGTCTGGACACATCCGGTGGAGCCTTGCAGTACTCAGTAGCTACATGTACCCAGTTTGTTATGGTATGTGCTATGCTACACAATATGATCCTGTGGAAACAGCTGCACCAAGAACAGCATCGGGCAGGGCCACACAGCCCCCCACCAATGCCAAGGCATGTACAGGCACAGAATGACTCGGAGGATGAACAACCTGAGCCTGCCGCAGTAGGCAGAAGGAGGTGTGCCCAGTATTACCTGGCCTTGGCAAAGAGGCAACGCATAGCATATGCACTTACACAATAGGGACCCAGGGAATGACACATCTCTCTGACTCGCACAGACAGTAAAAGTGATGCCAAACATGACACCACCTGTACTCAACCATGTATAGGGAGTGTACTATGCGCATCCGACATAGGCAGCCCTCCAGCACCATCCTCAAGTCTGGCACACCCTCAAGGTAAGTCAATGTTTATGTCTTTTGGCTTTTCCCGGTTAGGGGTCGCCACAGCGGAACTCTGGTCCGCTAATGATTGGCAGTTGATTTTTACGTACCGGCTTGCCAGGCCTGATGCACAACCTTCAACAAAGGTACGCCCATTCACGCATGGTATGGATGTGAGCATGCAAGGGAATTGGGTGGGCGAATGTTATGGCAGCAGACAGTAGACACCCATAGTGACACCATGACATCTGTTACACATACTGGAGTCACCATAGTAGCCAGTACTACACAGGGTGACAAAACCCACTGCAGGAAATGGGCTGAGCGAGAAGACCATAAGACCCACACATGCCAGTCAGGAAGGTGCACATACCCAACAACAGTTTCAGCCAGCAAGACAGTTGTAGACAAATACAAACAAATGCTGTACTATGGCCTCTGAATGAGCCCTATGGGTAACCCCTCCCACAGGCTTACACAGACAGACTACAGCAGGTCAGGCAGTTGGATGTAAGTTGTGAAGGCTAGGAAGTCAGAATCTAATATGTAAGTAATTAAAGCTAAGATCTGTAGTACACTGGTATGCCTCTAGCCAGCATGACAGGTAAGACTACAGACTGAAATGGAGTACCTGACATACCAGTGCAGTCCTAGCAAATGTGTACAAGTGTCAGGTGTGCCCCCCCATCCTATGTACACTTATAGTAACAGTCAGGTGTGCTCCCCCACTCCTGTGTAGAAATGTAGAAACAGTCAGGTGCCCCCCCCCCGCTATGCAGAAATGTAGCAACAGTCAATGCCAAATGGCCGATGGATACCCTGCAGACACAGCATGCTACCTGTCGGTGTACAACACAAAGGTCAGCACTGCAGTACAAACTACCTGGACTTGATCCACACATGCAATACAGATGGCCATACTGGGCATGCTCACACACTTAGAGGAATGAAGGCAATGTCAGTCAACAACATACTGAGAGGTCATACTGGGCATGCTCACACACTTAAAAACATGAAGGCCATGTCTGCAAACACCAGTGGACCAGACCTATCTGGCAGTCGCAGTTCTTAGTGAAGACACATGTCAGTATGCTCCACTCCTGCCTCACACACATAGTGGATAGGAATACAGACACATATGTAAGGAAAACACACTATAATAAGCCAAAGGTAGACAGACATAGATGTGTGGAAGAGGGTGACTGTGACAAGGTGCCATCTGGGCCTGTCCCACCCAGCACACAACCAAAGGGCCCCAAACACATGAGATGCAGATATCACTCACTGCAGATACTAGCCACCAGTATCTGTCAGCATGACAGACTATGTGGTGCACGTGCCAGCTGTGCAACATGACTGTACAAGGAAGTAGTCATCTAGTAGCTGTATACACGTACCTGTGATATATGACCCTGTGTGTGCCCGTATGTGGCATGTCAACCCCTACATGAATGGGTTATGGCCAATGCACACACACTGCCCTCCCCATAGCCCTACTATGACAAGCCTGCTGAGGTCATTCAATGTGAAATACACCTTTGGGAGAATTGTAGTCCAGTAATCTCCATGGTGCATCCCATAAATGCGTACTGCTGTAGTGTGATAAGCTAGTTAAGTAGGAATTATAAGCCCAGACTTGGCAACTTTGTCTGTGCATTTGTTTGTGTGCATGTCTGACTGTGTAGAGAGCAATGCTTTTTAGGGTAGTCACACTCCCTACAATTCAAATGCTCAACTTTGGGAAGGCTGCTGATGTCATCCACCTAGAAATACACCTCTGGGAAACTTATAGCCCACTAATCTCTGTAGTACATCCTGTAACTGCATACTGCAGTAGTGTAATAAAGTAGTTAGGTAGGTGTTCTAATCCCAGACATGGCAATTGTGTGTGTGTGTGTGTGTGTGTGTGTGTGTGTGTGTGTGTGTGTGTGTGTGTGTGTGTGTCTTTGT
This sequence comes from Protopterus annectens, assembly GCF_019279795.1. Classification (NCBI taxonomy): domain Eukaryota; kingdom Metazoa; phylum Chordata; order Ceratodontiformes; family Protopteridae; genus Protopterus; species Protopterus annectens. The sequence goes on from NC_056735.1 coordinate 142,670,175, forward strand.
CTGTCTGTGTAGAAAGCAATGCTTTTTAGGGTACTCACACTCCCTACAATTCATATACTCAACTTTGGCAAGGCTGCTGAGGTCATCCACCTAGAAATACACCTCTGGGAAGGCTGCAGCTCAGTAATGTCCGTAGCACATCCTGTAACTATATACTGCTGTAGTGTGATAAGCTATTTAGGTAGGCGATCTAATCCCAGAGAATGGTAAGTGTGTGTGTCTGTGTAGAGAGCAATGCTTTTTAGGGTACTCACACTCCCTACAATTCATATACTCAACTCTGGCAAGGCTGCTGATGTCATCCACCTAGAAATGCAGCTCTGGGATGGTTGTATCTCAGTAATCTCTGTAGCGCATGCCCTAATTGCGTACTGCTGTAGTATGATTTAGAACTGTGGTAGGGTTCCATCCCCACCCATGGCAGTTCTGAATATTTCGTGTGTGTTTCAATGTCTGTGTACAGAGCAACGCATTATAGGCTAGTCACACTCAGTACATTTCAAATGGCCTACATTAGCAATCCTGTTGATGTCATTCATTGTGGAATACACCTTTGGGGAAGGAGTTCTCCAGTAATCCCCATGGTGCGTCCTATAACAGCTCCATGCTGTAGTGTGATATAGACCCCTGTTAGGGGTTCTATATCCACACATGTTGGCTGTGGATGTTTTGTGTTTGTGTCACTGTCTGTGTAGGGAGCAATGTATTTTAGGCTAGTGACACACAGTATATTTCAAATGGCCTACTTTGTCAATCCTGCTGATGTCATTCATTGTGAAATACACCTTTGGGGAGAAGGAGTTCTTCAGTAATCTCCGTGGCGTATACTATAACTGCGTAGTGCTGTAGTGTAATAAACTAGTTAGGAGTTCTACTCCCAGACATGACAGCTGTGTGTGTCTGCTTGTAACTCGTATTCTGTGTGGAGATGGTTGTGAATGTGTGACACCTGTGGCCAATGTGCAGTGTTTTTTGCATACTTCTTATATGGTGGCCCTACTATATATCACAATGTTTACCATACATGGATAACAGATGTGAAATAGCTGAGAGGCTGGGGTGCAAAGCCATACCCATACATGTGAAATTAAGGCCAGGCAATCACAGTTAGCAACCCCAGTATTACCCAGAGCACACTCTCAACCCATGTCTCATACACACACGCATGCCTAGGCAACATACAATATGTGGGTAGTACACTGCACATTGGCCACTGATAGTAACTATGGAGTGATAGCAGTGGGATACAGAGGGCATAGCACCCTGTCCATCTGTACAATATGCACGTACATGCAGACAGTGCACCTTCCCCATGTTCCCCAATGGATACCTGCACCATCTGTGGTGCCATCACATGTGACCCACAAAGGACATACCATGCCTGACAACATGCTCTGTATGGACAGATGCCACTGACACCAGGGAATGCCATTAGCATGCTATCAGTGTAGGTGCAGGGTAAACCTACTGCCCATTACCAGTTCCCACCACAGGTGGGCAAGACTGGCAGATCTGATGATAATCTGCATTCACAACATGGGCCAGACACCCCAGGTACAGTTCCACATGTTACTGTACATGTATGTGGGAGGTGTGCACATCCCAGACACCGTCCATGTCATGGACTAAGGAACACATACATGGCAAGTGATTCACTGCATTGGCCACACACAATAGTCACCCAGGTGAATGGATGGGGGATACAATACCCACCTGTGTGGGCAAATGCAGAAACTATAGCCCTGAGCCACATGGCAGACCATTGCCATGTGGCCTGATGCCAAGGTATACCCATCACCTAGCCTTGTATAGCTGTCTGGCACAGTCGACCACCACACACCCGTGCAGACATGCACCCATGCATGTCAATACTGGCACCCTGTGTGTTTGTGTGTGTGTTGTATGGTGCGTATGATCACATCCACACTCACTACAACCCCCATTGGCATACTGAAGCATGCTGTCTGATGTCAGACACCTCCCCTTACTCTTTGCCGATACAACCTCCGTATGACCCATGTGGTGGATGTGATACCTGCACAGTGATGTGTTGTGGCAATCCCACTACTGAGGAGTAGTAATCCTGGCTCTGCCAAGTGTGTCAATGTTTGTGCGTCCCTGTGAGAGTGTGGCTGTGTTGATGCTGGCACCTGTTCATGAGGACAGGCACGTGTACATCACCTACAGTATAGCTACCATATCCCTATTGCAGATGTCACTCACCATCACATATATGTGAAAAATTATATGGCTCTGCTTACTGCTGCCTGCTGTGGGATTTGAAGTCTTCTTAAGACACTCAGTCTTGCTGGCTGGATTCTGCTAAAATTCAAAGTCTGGTTATATTTGCATTTACAGTCTGTTGCATACAGAAACTTGCAGAATATACACTGATGACAGAATATACTTTGCAGCATCAACTTTAGAATGCAGTAACAAATAACTTTTTATAATAAACCAAACGGACCAACGTTGCAGCTTAAAAGTACTCTTCCAACTTTACTTCTCATATAGTACAGACGATGTGAGAGATATAACATTTACCTCAGGACAAATGAGTCCCTACCATACCTCTAACATAACTGGATTTATACAGCTCTTTATATACACTTTTAGTCATGCATAAACATATACATTTCCTCTTGATATTCTATTTTGGAGAATTGCTCATCCTGTAGAAACAATACTAAGCTTCCTTGTTTATCATTGTCTTGTAAGAGACCAGCTTTTCTGACAGTGTGAACATCCTGTATTCTATTTGGATCTTTGTACAAGAACATCTGTTCTTTTGCCAATGCTGATAAACATGTCCTGTTTTCCATGCAGAAAAATATATTTTTGAGGAAACACATTGCCACAGTGTCATTGTCCATTCTTTAAAAGCAGATTTTGCATTTTTGCTCTTGCATACATCCTGTTTTTAAGTCTGTAAGGGAAAAATGTCCATTCAGCAGGTTCCATGTTTTCCAAGCCATAGTCATTTAGTATGACTGCTGATCACATATTACTAAACTCTGTTTCTGCATTTAAGCAAGCTTTTTCTTTCAGCATATTTACAACAGAATTAATTTCAGCCTTATATTAATAAAATCTAACAATTCCCTCTGTTTTTAAACATACTCAAAACATTTTATATAGAAAACACATTAAGAAACAAACCTATAGTCTTCTTTTGATACAAGTCAAAATGCAATTTTACATAGTTAATACAATGATATTAAGTATTACTACAAAACTGAATGTATTTAAAACTTTTTCTTTTGCAGACCATTCTGTGAAAATATTTTATCAATTATGATCTGTGTCTGCTTTAATGTTATTTTTTTTTAACTTGATCAATTTATTCTTTTGCAATCACAGAATTTAATTTATGACTTAGAACTGTTCCATTGACTCTTTGCAACTGTTGAATTAACTATAAGAGACAAGAATTATGTGCTACTGCAAGCATTTATACACTGCTGAAAATATACAGTTTTAATGTCATTTTAACCATCACATTGTGTTCATGTCTCTGAACTGCTCAGTAACATCTTGGTAAAATACTGAACTGGGCTTAAATAATAAATATTTGAAAGCAATTATTTTACTAGGGTAAAACCAATGATATTACAACTTGACAAATTACTTTCAAACTTATTACAATGTATTCTGTACAGTATGTATTTACATAGACTGTTTGCTGTTCATGCATTTCAATCTAGTAGGTACCCTGGACCCATTTTTTATTTATTTTTTTAAACGTGTTTTTTTACACATATTCATTACTAGACATTAATTTCATTTGTACTGAATTCTTCTGCATTTGTACATACAAAGACTATCATTTGTACTGAAATTTTCTACATTTGTACATACAAAGACTGTAAAGTACATTTAGTCTAATCTTATTAATAACATTAATATTAAGCAAAATCTTGGAAAATGTCTGTCTCTTTAGAAATATCTAGTGGAACTGATACTGATATGTCCTGTTATTTTAAACTACATACTCAGCAATTAAAAATATTCATGCTTTTTTATACCAACATTGTTTTGCCAAAAACATATTAAAATAGTGACCAATCTTGTTCAGTTTTTTACATGTCTTTACTCTCTCTTGTATAGTTGTAATCAATTTTAAGCCATCTCTTGTTTTTTAAACCATCTCTTGTATAGCTTTACAGTTTAACAGGTTGTAAATACAGCTATTAACAACTTGTAAAATATCTTATCCTGTTAGGTTTAATCCAGTTTACCAGTATTTTTAATACACTAATACCTGTTTTTTCCTCTCCCTAAAAGAGTATTGTCAAGAAGGAATGAGATATTTCTTCCTGTAGCTTTATTTTAGACCCTTATTATTTATTTTTTCTGTAGCTTTATTTCAGACCCTTGTTGTTTATTTTTCTGTAGCTTTATTTCAGACCCTTGTTGTTTATTTTTTCTGTAGCTTTATTTCAGACCCTTGTTGTTTATTTTTTCTGTAGCTTTATTTCAGACCCTTGTTGTTTATTTTTTCTATAGCTTTATTTCAGACCCTTGTGCAGTACTGCTTATACAGTCAGTGTAAAACTGAGAAAGTACCCCTCCCCCTGTAGTACTGCACTATTGTTTATCTGCTTTATGCTGTGAGAATAGAATGTATGTCAGCCCAACACTTTGGTTATACATTTATTTTATTAAATTATGGACTTTTGTCTGATTTGATAATTTTTTTATAAAGCTTTTGCTGTTTACTACCACTAGTAGGCATTTACACCCTCTTGCACAATTGATTTGAACTGTATGTATACTATAGCCCATTTGCTGGCTGTACTTGATGCAACTGAGGTTTTTTTTCTTTTAACATTTACTTGCAAACAGATTATCAGTGACATCTATGCACAATTGTGACATTTTATTACAATTACCAAATAGTGTTGCCTGTAAACATTTTAACAAGTATGTTTTAATAACAATGATGCTTTAGAAAAACTCAAGCTACTTGTCTGGAAATCAGTCTTGTTGTTTATCTTATCTTTCCAACATTTCCTGTAACTATTCATTCAGTCTAGGAAGGTCTGAGCTCACATTTTATACTCTATAAACTATAATTCTTTTGGCATTTTTCCTTTAATGTGATTGTGATTTGCATAACTATGCATTTATACTACATAAACAGACATTATTTTACAATTAGCTTACATGGATTTCAGTATTTTTTTTATTTATTTATCTATTTAACTGTCCTGCCATTAATTTTACAAAAACTGTTTGACAAATACCATCTGTGATTTTCTTTTTAAAATTTAGAACTTTAACTGTTTGGTGTTACTATACAATTATAAAAAAAATTGTAAAAAAACAAAATAGATATTAGCTTAATTAACACATGTTTATATTTACATTATTTATATTTGCTGTTGTCTGCCTTTTGCTTTTGTGCATTTTAAACAAATGTACTCTAGATGAAAAGAACATACATGCATGTCTGTCTTGTATCTGTATATCTTTATACAAGCATGTCAGTCTTGTGACTTTAAATCTTTATTCTTATTAACTATTTTCATTTAATTTTTATACACTAGAACAGTTTTGTTTACCTTTTGACTGTGCTAAGAATGGCAGTCATATGCTTTATATTTCTTGCTTTAACTGAATGAAAGTAAAACATTTAAAAATGATTTGCCCCTACCATCCTAACATGTATGCTTAACTATTTTTAAAACATAAACATATTATAAAATATATTTCTTTTGCACAGATTAACTGTGTATGTAGGAAGTTCCCAGTCTCTGTCAGTTCAGCTAATTTATTTCCTTTATCCTGCAACTGCTGTTGAATTTCCTGTAATGTTGCATGGTCTTTCTGACATTCTTTAGTAAGCTGTTCTGCTGAATTTGAAACTCGTATGCCCTTTTGAAAAGATGTATGTATAACTTGTCTAAGCTTCCTGAACTCATTGTGTTTGTCTTTTAGAAGTTTACTACATTCCTTTGTAACAAAATGTACTAGGGGTTCTATCAGTAACTGATTTGACTCACATGTGGTGACAGGACATAACTGTTCAACATCAGAATTTAATGGAAACACTTTACCCTTAGTTAATTCTTTATCATGAACAGATCTGTCTTTACAGTCTATTTTTTTAGCAATATGATACAATATTTTTTATGGCATAATACACAAAATGCAGTTTTTGTTGAAGCACACAATAAACATTTGTCATATTCCACGTGGTTTTCTTTGAGATACCAGGCAAATATTGTAATACATTTGCATAATGCCTTACTATCAACCTGCCCTAATAAGGTTTTACATTTACTAATGTGCTGTGTATACCAACATTGCAATTTACTAAAGTTTGGTTTACTCCTGCATGAATTATAAATAATATTCATGCTTTCTAAGAATATACAAACTATCTAAGAATATACAAACTATGTAAGAATATACAAACTGTCTTAAGAATATACAAACTGTTTAACATCATCCACACTAAATATGTGACACAGAAAAAAGTCTTACCAGTTAGCAAGAAAACAGGTGATCAGACTGTTGTTGCTGATGGCTAGAAAATTTTCAGTCACTTGAGAAGCTGGTGAAGCACAACAGGCAGCGGACTGCTGTACAAGTGGACATTCACCTTTTCTTGGAGAATTTATGGCACTGCGACTTTCTTGAACTAGTCTCACTCCGGATTTTAGACGTCTAAAAAACTTTACTACTGCAAGCTGCATAAACTGGAATACTTCTGTTTAGGATTTACACATACGTACAAATGATAGTTACTGCAATTTGACTGAAATGACCCCCTGCAAGGCTTACCATCACTCCCCCTGTGTTTGAATTGCAGATTGTAGGTTCAAATGCAGGCTAGCTTGCCATTGAAAAATTATATTGAGCTTTACTTGCTTGCTGCTGCTTGCTGTGGGATTTGAAGTCTTCTTAAGACACTCAGTCTTGCTGGCTGGATTCTGCTAAAATTCAAAGTCTGGTTATATTTGCATTTACAGTCTGTTGCATACAGAAACTTGCAGAATATACACTGATGAGAGAATATACTTTGCAGCATCAACGTTAGAGAGCAGTAACAAATAACTTTTTATAATAAACCAAACGGCCCAACGTTGCAGCTTAAAAGTACTGTTCCAACTTTACTTCTCATATAGTACAGATGATGTGAGAGATATAACATTTACCTCAGGACAAATGAGTCCCTACCATACCTCTAACATAACTGGATTTATACAGCTCTATATATACACTTTTAGTCATGCATAAACATATACATTTCCTCTTGATATTCTATTTTGGAGAATTGCTCATCCTGTAGAAACAATACTAAGCTTCCTTGTTTAACAATGTCTTGTAAGAGACCAGCTTTTCTGACAGTGTGAACATCCTGTATTCTATTTGGATCTTTGTACAAGAACATCTGTTCTTTTGCCAATGCTGATAAACACGTCCTGTTTTCCATGCAGAAAAACATATTTTTGAGGAAACACATTGCCACAGTGTCATTGTCCAGTCTTTAAAAGCAGATTTTGCATTTTTGCTCTTGCATACATCCTGTTTTTAAGTCTGTAAGGGAAAAATGTCCATTCAGCAGGTTCCTTATTTTCCAAGCCATAGTCATTTAGTATGACTGCTGATCACATATTACTTAACTCTGTTTCTGCATTTAAGCAAGCTTTTTCTTTCAGCATATTTACAACAGAATTAATTTCGGCCTTATATTAATAAACTCTAACAATATGTTCTGAGGGCTCCACAACAGGTAACCCATGTGGTGCATCCAATAACTGCATCGAACTGTGATAGCACTACATAGTCATCAGGGGTTTGATACCCTGTGCTGGCAGGTGTGTGACACAAACATGCTTAAGTTTTACTCTTCCACCCCTCTCTGACTTGTCTTTGCCTCTGTCTGCCTCTCCCACTCCCTATCTGGTGGATGTGGAGGCCTACACCTGCTTTGCTTAGGCAGCAGCATGTGTATTTTAAGTGATGCTCATGATCAGCTGATGGCCTCTACTCAAATTGCAGCCCTCCCCTAGCTGATTGCATGTGGAACAGCTGTGGTAACATTCCCATAGCCAATGCATGGGAACACACTCCAATATCTAGAAATATCATGTTGGTGTTGGCCCTTTTCATTCACTGTGAGCAGGAACTAGATATGTTGTTTGGCACACAGCATCTCAGATGGATTGGGAATTTACCTCTAACAACATACACTGTGGAAACAGGGCAACACACAGGAGGGGGATGTGCCTGACCTGACTACAGACTGTAAGTGCTGATATACTGCATTTGGAGTAATGCTGGTTTAACAGTGTGTGTGTGTGTGTGTGGATACAGCTGTCCTACATATCTCAATACCTACCATGTCAGTTCCATGTTTATGAGGAATCCCCATCTGCAGGGTCATCTGCAGACTGGGCAGTGTGTTGTGCCTTTGGTTTCATGTGTTACCCATGGAGCATCTATCTGTGGACTGCAGAAGGTAGTGTGAAGATTGCAGTCTGAAGATGGTGAAAGCCATGACAGTTACTAACTTCATATCCCTCATAGGATATATGTTGCAACACACCCCGTTACAACAGTAAATGTATGAGGTTAGCACAGCAACATGTCAATATTGGCCCTGTGTATGTGCTTCCAGCCAAAACTCTGTCAACCTTTGTACATATGTCATGCATGAAGAGTTGCATATGTGCTGTGCACCATAATTAGTGTCATCATATCTGATAACAAGCCAGTGAGATATCAGACTGCTACACATGTTATGCACAGTAGGGGTTATATCTGATGACATTCTGTGGATGTCTGTACAGTACTGAGGTCTGTGTACTTATGGTGAATTTTGACAGTGTGTGTATTGTTAATATGTACTTTAGCCTGTGTACAGACTGTGGTAGATGTCATTGTTCTAGGTTCCGTCCTATCTGATGTTACATGCTGCTTCACTGTATGGCACCATAGTGGCGTACATGTTTGTAGGGCCATACACACACATGTCCCATACCACAGACAGCCATCAGACCAAACTGTGCAGCAGCCCAGTATATGTAGGGTCAGTCTGTGAGTAGCACATATGAGGATGGTGTCGAACAGATAGTCCATATACTGTATTATCATGCTAGCTTAACATATGTGGCTGTGTTCTCATTGGCTGTGGTTATGCACTTTCAAACAGGTGTATCTTACCCTGTGCTGTGACATGCCTGTAGAGCCTGCATTATATATGGAGGTGCATGTGCATTCCTCTATAGGAGATGTAGGCCAGCGTTGATCCAGTTTGCCTGTAGCCTGCACTGCGTATTGTTACATGCCTAGCAGCTTACTGTACTTACCCAGTGAGATGTCATGTTCAGATACTTGCCAGATGTACAGCTGCTGGGCCTCTTTTAACAGTCATGTATGTCAGAGCAGTGGGATGCTGTGCAGATGTATGTCAATATCTAGTGGGTAGTATGTGGCCATGGCACCCCTGTACCAGCTGTTATTATGTGTCAGGCCAGACAGGGGTGTGTGAATGCATAACCTATGGTGTCAAATGTATACCAGTCGTTATGTGTTATACCCATCTACATGGCTGTCTACATCCATATTGTCAGGCATGGTACACATGTCTTGCACTAAGGGGTTATGTGTATACCTCTGGACTGTACAGAGTGTGTCAGAATGTCCACATATATTGGCCAATATCTCTGCTGCAGTCCACAGGGACATTACGTGCTAGCAGGGGTACTTTACTATGATGTCCTTAGGATGTCTGTCAGTAGCTAATGGCACAAATGTGATAAGCAGATGTGACCTCCCACACACACCATGTCTGTGAAGACATTCCCAATTACAGTAGCAATAGTTACTAATATACCTGCTATACATACCTGACATCCCCTTGCATGATGACTTTGGGACTATAGAGGCTGGGGTAGGGCTACACTCTATGTCCAGGCCATATGGTGAAAATATATGTACATATAATTATCCAGATAGCCATATATATATGATTACACATGTGTAGTACTTCCAATTACCACTGTCATGGCAACCACCTACTATAAATCCCTACATCATGTGGGTGTGGTGCCTTTACATTTCTTTTGTGATGGACATCCTTCCTGTCGGTGGGCATCAGTGTTACAGACAGCAGGTAGAAATACCTCTTACAGGAGAACCAGCACACTCAGGGCAGCTACATATTTGTAGGAGGTTCAAGACCTGCAGACAGAGTGTGAGTAGAGTTGTGTAATGCTTTGTATAGTACTGGTGTTACAGGGTGCATGTGTACATACTAGTTTACCTTGGAATGCAGTCTGTCTGCATAGCTCTCAATAGAGGGCCTATCCTCTTGATGGTCAGAGGTGTGCGTATCATGTTTTGTCTCTCCACCACACAGGTCCTGTGTCAGATATTTCACTGGCAGTGTGTGTGTTGAGTACTATCAGTACATGGCTACATCCATTTATGTTTCTAACCTCAATTCCCTGACTAAGGATATGTTGCAGACTACCCTGTAACACCAGCAACTTGCTTAGTGCATGGCAACAGTTTTCCACATATGTGCCTGTGTTCCAGCCTCTGTCCTTCACCTACATACCAAGCTTTGCACATATGACATGCTGTCAGGGGTTCTTCTGTAGTGGGCTGTGAGTATATCACACTACCATTGCTGCCATCAGTCCACTGCTGTTGTATCCCCCACACATACGGTGGGGCTGGGGCCATATATGTGTGGGTGTCACCTTCACAATACTTGTGTGCCCTTATGCACTCCAGAGGCCAGTGTATGTAACAGTGGTATATGGCCTTGTATTACTGAGTCTGGGGGGAAGCACCATAAATGACCTAGGCTGTTACAAAATATGGGGGTATCAGGGGTGAGCTGCCTTAAGGTATCTGGCTGTACAGTACCGTATACTCCACCTATATTTACATTACTTACATAAATTGGGTTAATGCAAGCCTACTGCCTCCTGCCATACAGACTGTTCTGTTTGTCAGTGTGCTTGTGATGGTGTCAGTTATGCCTTGTTATGTAACAGTTACAACCCACTTGGTCACCTGACATCTTTACCACCTAGTGATTTTGTACAGAGTGTAGATAGAGGCTGCTGAAATATACACCTGCATTACATACTGTTGATTGTTTGGTATCCTGTGGCCCAATCTGTCTTTACTATTGTACAGTATGAAGGGCTTAGCCTTGACAGCAACAGTTGTGAACCTTTCCAGACTGCTATATTAGTATAACTGTTTCACAGTTACATTACTCTGTTTATATGGATGGCTGTGTCTGAACAGCTATATGAAATGGCATATAGAACTGTAATACTACACAATTAAAGGTTTTCCATTTCTACAAACCTGTGTGTGGTGTTTTTTCCTATGACCTCTCTGTTGGTATATGTTGCAGGCAACGATTGTCATTTGTATGGGTGGGCCCATACAGTGTCCAATTGTTCAGGTGTTAACTGTAGGCATAGTGGCTGCTCCATATTGTGTACACCTTCTACATATGTATCTTACTCTACATATATCTGTGTGTGTATGTGTAGTCACATGTATATCTATCTATCAATATATATATATATATATATATATATATATATATATATATATATATATATATATATATATATATATATATATATATATATATATATATATATATATATATATATATATATATATATATATATATATATATATATATATATATATATCTGTATATCTGTATCTGCATATCTGTGTCTGTGTATCTGTATCCTGGGGATGTTGATAGCTTACATATTTTACATTTCCAATGGGAGGCAGACTGTACTGCATGATATGTTATCAATACCAGCCTGACATCATACAGGTGGGATGTAGTACTGTTAACATCTTGTGCCCATGTCATGTCAGGTCCTGGTTATGGGATCTGCCACACTTGGTGGTGTATTGCAGGGCGGACATGTTTGGCTGTGGAGGGGTATGCCTATTCTTACAAGATGTATAGTGTGTGGGACCTCTCAACCCCATTAACGGTGCATGTGGACATATTTGTTTTTGTTACTCTAACATTGCTATCTACAGATGTATGGCCATATATACCTGTATATATATATATATATATATATATATATATATATATATATATATATATATATCTGCTTACATATGTATATATATATATATATATATATATATATATATATATATATAAAACTATGTCCGTATATACCTACATAGATATATATCTGCGTACACATATGTAACTTGCTGTGTATATGTAGACATACAGGTGTAGACACATATATGTGTAGATGTAAGCATTTGCATGTATATATGTTCATATATATTAATATAGATGTATATATTTCTAGAAATATAATAACACCGACAAGCCAAAACACAGACAACGAAATAACCGACACAAAAAAAATGACAAAGAAAGAAAGTTCAAAAACACAAAACTTCACATGTCCGACAAACCAAAATCCCGACAATCAACAAAACAAATACCTTTCCCAAAAAACACACACACGTCACAAGCACGTCAAAAACCTTACAAACCTGCACTAAACATTACATACACAACTATCTATGCACTAACCTTAACCCAAACCCTAACCCTAAGGTCCGTCACTATCGCACACTTACCTTACCCACACCCTAACCCTAACTCACTTAATCTGCCCCTAACCCTTAACTCTGTCACTATCGCACAATTACCTTACCTGCACCCTAACCCTAACTCACTTAATCCGCCCCTAACCCTGAAGTCCGTCACTATCACACACTTACCTTACCAGCACCCTAACCCTAACTCACTTAACCTGCCCCTAAACCTAAAGTCCGTCACTATCGCACACTTACCTGACCAACACCCTACCCTAACATCCGTCACTGTCATACACTTACCTTACCCACACCCTGACCCTAACGTCCATCCCTATCGCACACTTACCTTAACATGTCGGTGTTCTCAGCATCAGGATTCTCAACTGTCGGCCTTCTCCGTTGTCGATCTTCCGGTGTCGGTGTTCTCGTCATCGGCGTTGTGCACTTTCAGCGTTTTCAGGTAGACCTATACATATATATATATATATATATATATATATATTTTTTATATATATATATATATATATATATATATATATATATATATATATATATATATATATAATATATATATATATATATATATGTTGTATCTGTTTAGATATTAATATATTTACACACACATACATCTAGATGTTGGTATACATTCTCTGTACTGTTGCATGACTGGGCTGGATGATATGTTTCTGAAAACATCAGATTTATGTATATCTGGCATGGCATGGCTTAGTGGTAAATCACTTTGTCAATGGTATGCAGGGTCCTGGGTTCGAGCCTTGCAGAACCTGTTTATTTGCTTGCTGGGCAGAACACGGGCTGTTCGATACATAGTGATTAAGGCACTTTAAAGCAGTTGTAAGTGGGTTTGCACAGGTTTGCACGGAGGTAAGCACTGCTAACTTTCGGTTACAGTGTGTTATACTCAGCCTCTAAATTGCTTAACCTGTGTAGGCATAGCTTACCCCCATGCAAACAGGCTTAAATCCACTTACTGCTGCTTAAAAGTGCTTACTCCCACTTACCCCATCCTAATTTCTTTAAAAGAAAAGGAAAAAGGGGTTGATAGGAAAGTGATGAAAAAAGGGGTACAAAGAGGGAAAGACACTAGAGAAAATAGCCAGCGATGTGCAGGAAGGGTGTAGGGAAGGTCCATAGCTACCCATTTTTTCTACAGCAACAGCTGTGCATATACACTGAATTTGGACACTCAAACCCCTGGGTGGGGGTGAGGACAACAATAATTCATTGTGATGTCAATTAGACCAGATTACATGTGTCCAGTGGACATGTGTGCGAAATGGACAGCTATGTATGGGGCGAGATTTTTTTGTGGGAACAGATCGCCATTTTTTTTCTTTTTTAGGTGAGAGTGAGATGTTGGGGAGGGGTAGTAGGTATATTTGGAGAGGTAGGTTGGGTAGGTTAACAGACAAGACAAACAAGATGCATACAGGGGTGGTATATGACAAATTTGGGGGGGTAAACACCTTGGATGGGAAGGGGTGTTTGGAAGTCGCAAGCCCATGAGCCCCCAAATGGAAACAGAGGGACTGTGTTCCCCACCCATGGGCAGTCACCACTGCACCTTCACGTCCCCAATGGTGACTGTGCTGGGGCTGGGTAGGAGGGGCAGGCTCACCTGCTAATTGCGCCACATGGCCCTCAAGCTGACGTAGCTGGTCTCGAATCTCCCTGTCGAGCTCCCTACTCACCACGGCCCTGACCTGATGGAGGCTGACAGGTACCTCTCTGCCCCCGTTCCCAGTGGGGTGAGCCCCATCCCCTGTGATGGTTTCACCCAAAGGTGGTGCAGGGCCAACGTAGGAGGAGGACCCAGGCTGGGTCTCAGACATGCTGGTGCCTGGTGCCATGGCCAGCTGAGGTGACACAGGTGGGTCCGCTGGGACCAGCCTTCCCATACGAGCTTTGGTGTTGCAGTTTTAAAAAAGATATCAGTTAGAAAAACAAAAAACACATAGAGGTATAAGGACAACCAGAACCACTTTAATTTCAGCTATTTCTACGATAATCCAATGTTTACATCCAATGTTGCAAAGCGCTTTTCGTCCCTTACAGTGAAGGGACTTCTTCAGGCAAACAGTCTAAAACAATCAGTGCTGTTTAAATACATTAAGGACTCTCCCCTAATTAGCAGTAATTAAGCTGTTAGTTAATTCCTTTCATCTATATTAAAGGGTAAAATATAAGATAAGGGTTACGCTTTTCACCAAAATGCAAATGCTTCGTAAACAATAAATATGTTACACATTACATAAAAGGTCACTCATGATCTATACAACTGTTCCTCCATCCTCTAACAAAACTATTTTTTAAAAAGACTTTAAAACACACAATAAAAAGTAATAATAAATAAGAAATAATGAACCTGTAATATTAAAAATAATTATTAAAAACAACTTTAATTATATTTAATAATTAATAATTAATGAAAAGTGCTTTGAAACATTGGATGGAAACATTGGATTAATCGCTGAAATTAAAGTGGTTCTGGTTGTCCTTGTACTTCTGTGTGCTTCTTGTTTTTCTGTTTGACAAAGATATCAATTAGTCATAGTCAACAGCATTCAGGATTAGTTATAACAGCATACATAGGTATTCCCATTAACCCGAGGCACTAGATTTACAACAGTTGCAGAGCGAGCAGAACACATGCATATATGTGACAACAGTGGCCTTTACAATAGCATGCAGGTTTCATTGATGGCAACAGTCCACCAATATGGGAGTATTTTAACATGGCACATGCATAGAACCAAATGTGAATATTTATAAACCAATAGGACACATGTCCCAACAAAAGTTTGGAGTGTACACGTACCCAATGAGGTGTGTAATAAGGTTATTGTTGCACATATGGAGGGAGTGAGAGAGAGAGGTCAGTTAACAAGTAATATATCCCTGTAGTTTCACAACTTTCTAAGTCACTGCAGTGATCTGTCCCTTACATGTATTATTATACTACCCAATGTCCTTACTTTGTACAATGGTATGTTTGTAGATTAGTATATACATGGACTGTGTCTTATATATAGTCTACACCTCTTACCTGTTATACATGTTGAGGAAATCATTGTTAACACTACCTGACGATTTCTCTACATACTCCCAGATTCCATGCTTGTAGACAAGTATATGAGTGAATGAGTTGTACCTACAGTCTGCACCTCTTACCTGGTATAACTGTTGAGAAAATCATTAACACTACCTGACAATTTCTACACATACTCCCAGATTCTAGGTTGCTGTTATACACATACCTAACAATCTGTTATTGCACACACTCTGGTCAAGGAGTGACAGGATGCAGGTGTTAATGTGACATATATTGAGAATTGCTGTCATACACTTTGGGTGAGATGCTACAATGGCAGGTTTGTTTCCATATGCATTCTCTTTTTATGTTCAGGTCTGACTATCCATTATATGTCAATATAAGCTGCCTACATTTCTTGGACCATCACACTGATTTGTCAGGGGAAAAGGTTACCAGGCAGCAGATTTGGGCCATTTATCTGGACATGCTGGACAGATCACAACACTTGAGGGGTATGACTATGCATGCAGCTTACAAACTAAACATTCTGCCACAGTCTGTACAGTTGATGGTTATGATTACGCTTACAGCGTACTATCTGAACATTCTAGCAAAGTCCTTACAGTTGAGTCTAATTATGCATACAGCTTTCTATCTGAACATTCTCGCACACTCTGTACAGTTGTGGGGTATGATTATACATACAACTTACTACCACTCCTGGGATTCAAACTCCCGCTGTTTGTGGTAAAAAGATTACAGTTGGCATCACAGAACATTGTGCTATCAGGGAATTAGTGTAAAGCATTCCAATGGTTTCTGTCGAAGTCTCCCTCAGTTGTTCTATATGACTGACCTCTTGGGACTTCTAACATTGTTATAGTGAACTTCCTACATATTTTACCTGTGTTCAACAGTGTGGGTAACACTGCTTAATACAACATACTATTTATAGAATGCAACACTACAACAACATATGTACACAAACACTCTAGGGGTTATGCTTTTATTCACAAGATATTACACCTTTATTTCCACACAACCTATATGACAGTCTTCCTGCCATATTGTCTGGTTTATTCAGTACATGCCATACACAATACATTTTTATAGGTTCATAGGTTCATAGGTCAGTCATATAGAACAACTGAGGGAGACTTCGACAGAAACCATTGGAATGCTTTACACTAATTTATACTGGTACAACACTTTCCAGAACTATTATATTTATTTGTTATGACAGTACATGCATTAATATTACTAACCTGCCTCACGACACAGCCTTTGTAGCCTATCAGCATGGGCTTGCTGGTTCGCAGCCTGCTCATCTGCAGCTGTCAGAGAAATACAGTGATATTTAGCCATTACCTATCCATAGTATACACAAGCTAGGCAATCATTATCTACGTAGTAGAATGGGCACTTAGTGCTGAGGCATCGGTCATCTGCCTTGCTTCTTGGATCCAGTGGTCCAAGAGATCACCCCTTTGCCGCTTCAGGTCAGCATGGTGATGCCTGACCTGCTCACCAGTCCGGGGGATACCAGTGGCACCGGTGAAGTCACGAGTGAGACTGTCCCAAGCCTCCACTTTAGAGCCCTGGTACTGGCCCTGCAGTAGTCTCTCCTCATGGTGCTTTACCTGGAGCCATACCATGAATCTGGACTCCTGGGTGCCCCAGCACTGTGCTCTAAATCGAGTGCCTTCCCCAACTCCAGCCATTCTGCCTACAGCAGGGAGCTGCAACCAGTTATGGGAATTATTGGTGCCTGTGGGGTTTAAATATGCCCAATTTCCCGCATTTTTCCATGATAGGATGGTTTTGAAAATACTAAGCTATGAGAACACCTGCTTACCTAATGTTGGCATTGCTTAAAGGGGCATACCACTGGGCAGATTGAGTTAGCTGGCCTGCACATTGCTTACACCATGTAAGCTGACCTGTGCAATGCTTAGCGTTGCTTAATATCTAATTAACATTATATTTTCCTTTTGACATTGATTTATTATTTGTTACATGTTATATCTGAGTCCGGCATCTGTGATTCATTTGTGTGTATACTGTATGAGGTCCTGGGGACTTCAACACTTTATTACAAAAATGCCTCACATCTGGCCTTACTGCAGTACCCCAGTTCACATATTTATGTTATGTAGCAGGTTATACAACATCACACTGTACATAGATTCATTTCACATGTTCAGTTTGATTTTCCTATGGTGTGGATTTGTTTGCTGATACCTCAGTTTTATGCACTGCTATGATGGCTTAGTGGTTAATTACTGTGATTGTATTATACAGGGTCCTGAGTTCAAGACTTGCAAAGGTTGTTTAGTTTGTTGCTGGGCAGAACATGGGCCGTTGGATACAGAGTCATTAAGGCACTTTAAAGCAGTTGTAAGCGGGTGTGCTCGTGTTTTCATGGAGCTAAGCAATGCTAACTTCCGGTTACACTTTCTTATACTCAGCTTCCATATTGCTTAATCTGTGCAGGCAGTGCTTACCTCCATGCAGATGCACTTAAACACACTTACTAGTGCTTACATATGCTTACTACTGCTTAGTTGTGCTTAGACCTGCTTACTAGTGCCTTATTCATTATGACACTGATACTTCACATGCGCATTTGCTGCAGTACTCTAGTTCATAAATATGTGTTATTTAGTGGGTTTTGCAACAAAATAATTGGTTATAACATGCTTTGCCATGTAAAGTAGACTGTGCTGTAGTGAGACTCGAACCTGGAGTGCCTGCTCATTAGGTGGATGCTCTGCCACTACACTATTGCTGTGCTGCTTCATTTGCATATATCTTCCTTGTTATCCTCTTCAGCCTTTTAAGCTGCTTTAACCGTAGCTAAGTGATGGGCACACCTGCACACCTACTGTTAGCTTTAATCTGATTTTTTAAAAATATAAAAGGGTTTCTTCATTTACTTTTTCAGTACTGTTGCTGTTGTACACATGGGGAACTGTTGGTGGGGATATGTGGACACCTATGAGTGATCTCGCTCATTTCTTAACACCTTCTGCTGTTCTACATTGCAGGGGCGTGTTTATTCTGAGAGCTCTGCTCTCAGACACACCCCGTGCTTGTACACGCTACGTGTAAGCCTGGGAGCTCAGGCAGCACTCCTTCATTATTATGCATGGCCTGCTGCCAGCCTGCTCCTACACAGGTGCTTCCGTGCAGGACTAAGTTAGTCCCGCACAGAAGATTAGTGAATTCAGGGGAATATCTTGTATGTTCCATCCCCTGGTAGTTTTTTTTAAATCTGAAGCAATTGTTCCTGAACATATGTTGTGAATAATTTCCTTACTAATGTTGTTGGATCAATATAATTCCAGTCTGTTTCTGGTAAAGTCCCCAGACACTTTTATTTCCCCCCTGTGTTTCCTGCAAGAAATATATGAATTCCTCTAGGTCATCAGCACTTGACTTTGGTTGTCTATATACTCCAGCAAGTGATATATGTTCCAGAGTTGTCCTTATTGTCACAGATACACAGTATTTAGTATGAACATGTAATAATCACAGGTCTCATAACTATCTTTAATCCCTATCATAACACCTCCACCTGATTTTTTGTTAGAATGTCTGTTACAGTAAAAACATTTATACCCTGACAGAACTGGTTTCCAATCATTGTTCTTTAACCATGTCTCACAAACAATAACAACATCAATCTTGTGGGAACGTAGCAAATTTTCCCCCCAAAAAAATTATTATTAATGCTCTTAGCATTAACAGCCATCAGAGATACATCAACTCCAGGATTCAGGAAGCCTAAATTTCCATGCAAGAGCAGTGTAGGAGCTCCTGCATGGAAAATGGCTGCTAAGCGATTCAGAATAGTACTGTTTTCATGTGCATGAGCAGCCCTACACTGTTCCTGCATGGAAAACCGGCAAATATGCAAATCACCTCATTTGCTGGTGAAAAACCATGCAAATTAGGTGATTTTGTGATTTACCAAGCTGCATGGACTCCGTATAAGAAAAGTGTCAGTGCAGAAATGTATTCGGCTAGTAAAGGAATGCATTTCTGCATCTGACAAAACGGAGGCATGACAGCTTGTGTAAAAGCATGTATTATGTTTAATACAGATACCAATGGCCAAATATAAGGCCATTGGCATTAAAAACAGTTTTTTTTTTTTTTTTTTAATTAAACTTATTTTTTTTTTGGCCAATTTCGGCCATTTAAGCTTAGGGCAGCGGCACACAAATGGGATTGTGCCGAAAATAAAAAAAAATGAGAAATGTCAATTTTAAGTTAATTCTACATTTTGCCATTATAGTCAATGGCATGCAGAATGTAAACATTACCAGGGAGCACTGGTTGTCAAGGTGAAAGGGTCCACTTTAGAGCAGTAACTAATGACCTACACACTGGGGTATGCAAATTTCATCAAAGTGTCAGCTTGTACCTAACCATGTAGGTACAGCAATAGAACAGTACAAGTCTAAGAGCTGGATGACTTCATAAGGGGGCGTGTCATGCTTGTTGTAAGCACATTGGAGCTCTGTGACTTGTGTTTACACTTAGTTAAGCACAGCTAAGGAAGGGGGTGTGTCAGATATGCTTGAGCACTGTGTACATAGCCTAAATTGGTGTGCGCACTGTGCACCAGGTTTTAAACAAAAAGAGGAAATGGCAGTATTGTTTACATTGAAGCAGTGGGTATGCGTGGCATGCCTCGGAGCTTAAATAGGGAGGAACTGGAAAGGGAAAACAGTAGTAGGAAGGCAATCAGGGAGACCTAGCATAGCTGGCAGGTGGAATGTATCAGAATCAGCCAATTTCACAGGCAGCAGCCCAGCACACTACTATAAACTATGCAAACACCTTTCAGACTGCTCTTTGGGGAAACAGTAGTAGGAAGGTGATCAAGGAGAACTAGCATAGCTAGCAGGTAGAATGTATCAGAATCAGCTAATTACACATGGAGCAGCCCAGCACACTACTATAAACTATGCAAACTCCTTTAAGACTGCTTTTTCCCACCCACAAACTCTACACCACTGGTGTATACAGATTGGGGATTTTTAACTGTCAAAACTAACTAAAAATGTTACAGGCTGCTACTGCTTTACTCCGTCAATATGTGCTAGAGACTGAGGTTGGTGAGGGGGAGAGTGCTGATAACCAACCTACAGTAAGGAGGAAGAGAAGAGTGTACAGAGCCAAGGTAACCTACCAGGGCCTACATGAGCTGGAGATAGTGGAGCACTATAGGGTGGACAGGGGCATTCTACAGAAAATCATTGAGCTGTGCTGGCCACACCTCACACAGAACTAATAGAGGGGAACCCATCCCAGTGAATACCAAGGTATGTCTAGGCTTAAGAGTACTAGCCACATGTACCTTCCAAAGACCAACTGGAGATATAATGGGAATCTCACAGACATTAGTATCCAGGGTACTCCACCCGTTCCTGGATGCCATGACACCACATGCCAATGAGCACATATATTTCCCCACCACCCATGAGGCATTGACCAACAGTATACATCTCTTCCACCATATAGCAGAATACACTGAGGTAGTTGGTGCTATAGACTGCATGCACATCCACATCAAAGCACCACCCAGTGAGCGGGGTAGGGTCTACATAAACCACAAGGGTTTCCCCTCCATCAACTGCCAGGTCATGTGTGATGCCCCGGGCATTATCATGAATGTGTATGCTGGCAGCCGTGGAAGCTATCACGACTCCCACATCTGGCATAGCTCACAGCTGTATCAGGACTTTGCCAGTGGGGACATCCTATATGGCCATCTAGAGGGGGATGCTGGCTATGCACTGGAGCCATGGCTGATGATACCCATCAAAATGCACACACACCCAAACAAGAACACCATAATGAGGCACATGCACAAACCAGGATCATTGTACAGCATGTGTTTGGGATGCTCAAGTCACAGTTCCAATGCCTTGACATATATGGTGGAGCCTTGCAGTACTCTCCAGTTACATGTACACAAATGTTCATAGTATGTGCCATGCTACACAATATGATCCTGTTGAAACAGCTGCAGCAGAAACAGCACAGGGCAGGGCCACACAGCCCCACCACCATTGCCAAGGCCAGCACAGGTACAGAGGGACTTGCAGGAGGAACATCCTGAGCCTGTAGACAGAAGGAGGTGTGGCCAGTATGCCCAAGCCTTGGCAAAGAGGCAATGCATAGCACACACACTGACACTGTGGAGACCCAGGGAATGATACTGGTCTCTGACTCACACATACAGTAAAAGAGATGCCAAACATGACACTACCTGTGTTTTACCATGTATAGGGAGTGTACTACGTGCATCTGACATGGTCACCCCTCCAGCACCATCCTCAATACTGACCCAGCAACAAGGTAAGTCACCATTCCTATCAATTACTGAATGGAGTAGTATGTTCTCATAGTTGTATGTATAATATGCATGCAAGCATGCAAGGGAACTGGGTGGCTGAATGGGATAGCAACAGTCAGCTGTATGGGACAGCAGGAAGTTCACAACAGATACTGGTGTCAACATACTAAGCAGCACTACAGAAGGTGACAACCCCCACCGCAGTACATGTGATGGCCAAATAACTGTAGATGTCAATAGGTCACACACATGGATGTCAGTGAGGGTCATATACCCACCACCAGCCTCAACCAGCAGGACAGGTGTAGATGACCATAAAGAAAGGCTGGGCTAAGGCCCCCAAATGATGGCAATGGTGAACAGCCCCCCACCAGACCTACCCAGACATACTACAACAGGTCTGACAGTTGCATTCTAATTCTGAAGGGTAAGAAGTCTGAAACTGAAATTTATGCCATTAAGATCTAACGTGTACTCTACTGATGTGCCTCCTTTCTGCATGATAGGTCACAATACAATATGAAATGGAAGCCAACAGAGTAACCGGAATACCAGTACAGTCATTGCAAATGTTTAAAGTCTGCAGGTGTGCAACCCCCCCCCCACAATCCCACATAGAAATGCAGTAACAGATGGCCTGCAGCACTCTCAAACAGCTTACAGTCATCTGGCAAAAGGCCCATGCCTTACCCATAGTGCCAATGTATGGAATGTCAGGGGGTCCAAACTAACAACCTAACACAGTAAACAGAAAACAAATGCAAGGCCATGTTGACCAATGCCTCCCCATGTCTTACTGCAAGGACTGTGGACTAGGCCATAAATACTGCTTGGATAAAGGCCCAGCTATAGGAATATCTCTGAGATATTGCTTGCATAATGTTAGTAAGAGGACAGAATAACAGAGGGGGGGCATAGAAACATGGATGTCATGGAGTGTGTGAAGTCTGAAACGTTCATGTCTGCCCATACTACTCCCTGACTGCAAATCCATGAATAAATAGCCACAAAACTGCTTGTAAACTGCAATGTGAAGGTAAACTGACCAGATATATGAGTCCTGCCTCTGGATAACCTGGATGTATGCGGGCAGCACAGTGGTGCAGCGGTTAACGTTGTCGCCTCACAGCAAGAGGTTCTCCGGTTCGATTCTCGGCTGGGGTGCCTTCTGTGTGGAGTTTGCATGTTCTCCCTGTGTTCGCTTGGGTTTCCTACTGGTACTCCGGTTTCCTCCCACATTCCAAAGACATGCATCTGGAGCGTTTCTCCCCGGGCATCCGCTGAAAACAGGCTCTGTGGAACCTAGTCGGATATTCCCGGTCAACAAATGTTAAATAAAATAAATAAATAAAATAAAATAAATAAATAAAATGTATCTGTACAGCTGAGATGTATGGCCCCAGCAGGATATGGCCATTCTGTGCAGTTGAGAAATGCACAAGGAGGGGATCCCCAGCCAGCATACTAACAAGGTGCTGCACCATTTACACAGAACCAGCAGTCTATTGTCTGTAGCTACCCCTCAACAATGGCAGGTGTGTGCCAGAATGCGTAGTCTCCATGCCTCAGAATATTGGTCTCAGCTTCCTTCATCCTCTATTTCCCTGCTAAATAACTGTGAGCAAAGAATGATAACTGTTAGTAGTTTATGACATGATACATCACAGTGTAAAACAGTACATATGTCAGAAAATCTATGCTACAACCATGTTACACAAGCAGCACAGACAGCAATAGTTACAGTATCGCCCGTATGTTACGCCCATTGTTTCTCCATATTGGCAACCTATCTACAGATATCCTGCAGAAAAAAAGGTTGATAGGTGTAGCTGTAGCACACAAAACCCTGAACTGGAGTCCAAATCTCCATGGAATGGATGCACACACTCAACATAGAAGGTTATACTGGGCATGCTCCTACACTTAGAGAAATGAAACTCATGTCTCACAACATAGTGGACTACAGATATTGGTTATTTGCAGCACACCAAATTGTACATCATTGATTCTTCACACACACACACACACACACACACACACACACACACACACACACACACACACACACACATACATTTGATGGAACACTCACACATATCGAAGGCCAACAAAATATAATATGTTAAACATATACACACAGAGACATGGGGAAGAGAAAGACAGACAGTGACAGAGATAATCTCATTATGAGGCCTTTCCCACCCAGTACACATCCCATTGGCCTATATCACATGATGCGCTGATGTCATTCACTGTAGAAATACCTTTGGTCAGCCCTCAGCCCTATAGTCTTAGTGGTCTTGTGATAAATGTGTAACATTACAGTCCAAATAAGTATCCATGTAGCAGTTGTAATCTCAGTCCTGTCAAATGTTAAGTTGTGTGAGCGTGTGTGTGTGTTTCTAGATGAGTGTATTTGAGGCCATTCACACTTACTACACTTCCCTTACTCTTCCTTCAGCACTGCTGCTGATGTCACTCACCTTTAAAAATACCTTTGGACAGCTCTCCAACAAATAAGCTCTGCGGTGCTTGCCATAACTACATAATACTGTAGTGTAGCAAGCCTGATGAAGCGTGCTTTTGGATGCACGTGAAAGCGTTTGTTATTTTTTATTCTTGTAATAAATAGTTTGCTTCTACATCGTGGTGGTTTCTACCTGTTTTATCTCTCAGTGTAGCAAACTAGTTAGGTAGGAGTGCTAATCCTGGTCCTGGGAACTTTGAAAATGTGTGTGTTTGTATGAGAGAATGTATGTGTCTTTGTAGACACCTGATTTTGTGGTCATTCACACTGCACTT
This sequence comes from Protopterus annectens, assembly GCF_019279795.1. NCBI lineage: Eukaryota > Metazoa > Chordata > Ceratodontiformes > Protopteridae > Protopterus > Protopterus annectens. Next base: position 142,694,981 of record NC_056735.1, read on the forward strand.
CCCTTACGCCTCCTTTAGCACTGCAGCTGATGTAACTCACCTTCAAAGATACCTTTGGACAAGTTTCCAACATATAAGCTCTGTTGAACATACGGTAACTGCATGATACTATAGTGTAGCAAACTAGTTAGGTAAAAGTTCTAATCCTGGTCCTGGCAACTGTGAAAATGTGTGTGTTTGTGTGAGAGAGTGTGTGTGTTTTTGTAGACACCTGATTTTGTGGTCATTCACACCTACTACACTTCCCTTACCCCTCCTTTAGCACTACTGCTGATGTCACTCACCTTCAAAGATACCTTTGGATAGTTCTCCAACATATAAGCTCCATGCCGTGTGCAATAACTGCATAACACTGTAGTAGCAATACATTGCTAGGTAGGGGTGTGAAACTCAGTACTGGCGTGTATGCGTGTGTGTGTGTGTGTGTGTTTGTCTGTCTGTCATCAGTATCTTGTGTGGGTGCCTGTGTGATTGTGTAATAACAGGATCCATTTGGGAGTGGATTTTGCTAAATTATTATATTGAGGACCTAGTATATGTCCCAATGTCCATATTACAAGGCCAACACTTGTCAAACACTGTAGAGGTTGGTGTACACAATCCGCAGCCCTAAATGTCTACTGCCATGTAGAATGACTATGTGACAGTAGGAATTAGTGAACAATATAGGCAGCACTTCTAATACTCAGAGGCCACTCTCTATCCACAAATCATACACAAACACACTTGGGTAGGCAGCAAACACTATATTGGTAGTTCTCCTGAAAATTGCCTCACAGATAGTACCCACGGTGTGATTGCAGTGGACTACATGCCTGTTGACCACAACAGTGCCACTGACATCAGAAAGTACTTTGATGTGTTACATCTTCTGACCCAGTGTGTGTTATCCAGCAAGTAAAAGGACATGGCACCCTGTTCCATCCTCTCAGTAGCCTAATCAATGTGTACAGTGGCTCTTTTGCCATGTTCCCCACTGGACACCTGCAACAACTGTAGAGTCTGCAAATGTACACCACAAAGGGAATACCATGCCTTATACACATGCCCTGTATGGACAGATGCCAATAACTCCACTGAAGCCAGGTATCATACTGCCTATGTAGGTGCAATCACTACCTCAGTTACATAGCCAGGTCTCAACAAACAAGGTCAGGAATGCTACTTCTAAAGATACCAATCTGTCCACACAACATGCCCCAAAGACCTCAAGCACACTTCCACACTTCAAAGGACATGCTTGCGGGATAGGTTCACAACCCAGACACTGTCCATGGTATGGAATATAAATCACATACATGTGAACCACCTCTCCATTACAGCAGACATGTGTCCTCCACTCCAATGCCTGCTATGAGTGACTACATCCTGACAGTTAGATGTCTACTGTTGAACAGCATGACCCTCAGATTGCATACATGTGTAGCTGTTATGGTGGTAATAACATTAGGAACACTGCCTAATAAGGCATCATAGGGGTGACAAGACACTTAGCCATTACCTGGAAACCCAGCAGTGACAGATGTAGGACATATGTGGCAAGTCATTAGGTTCTGTCAATCATGTCATCCCAAACAGAGAGGTACTGAAGCTTCTGGGAATGACACATAACACATAAGCCAATGTTGCAGTCAATCTGTTGATAGTACCGCAGAATCATTCTGGGTGACAGTGGTACACTGCTCAGGGCTACTGTCACACCTGCCTGGACCACATAATCAGAGAGTTCAACCATGTCTCTTGTCATGTAGTCCAGGGAGGGGTGTCCCATATGAATACAGAATGCTACTCGTAGTTGTTGTGGAGTGCCATGACTGGCTGTGTCATGTGTTGGATGCTGGCATGTGATAGACATTTTTCTGTTACCTGCTCCATATTCAACTTAGTGAGTGGGATATGTGTGTGCCTCAGTATTGAGTTGCCAGTGATCACTGTATTATGCAAGGTGGTTAGCCTTAGGAGCTTAGGTTGAAAGGCACACCATGTAGATTAAATATGTGTCCATTGGCATGTTCTGTGTTGCTGTGTCTGAGTGGGTGTCTGTCTTGCTGGTCTGTGCTGTTTGGGTAAATGTCCATTGAGAGCCTCTGGAAAGGCGGGTGTTTGGCTTTTCACTGCATGTCATGGCTGTCAAAGTGGGTGTCATGGTGAGCTACGTGTTCCACAGAGTGTAGGTGGTGATCATATACTCATGCCCTGCTAGTCTTTGCCGGAGAGTGCATATGTCCACATTGGGTGATATATGGGCAACCCTAACAGGTCAGAGTGTTTGGAGTTTAGAGGGGGAGGGTTGTCTGTGTACATGAGGCAGTTGCAACAGTGGCTCAGAATGGACAAGTGCTCCAGGTTAATGACCCTACAAACATGCCAGGAGGGGTGAACATAACTAGTATGTACTGGAGCTACATCTGTGATGAATGAGTACTGCTGACAGCTCCCAGGTGTGCCACATGTCTTGATACAATAACTTGGTGAAGTGTCAAGCCATAATGCTAACTGAAGTACAACATAGGAAGAACTAGCATGATGTATGGGTGGAACAGAAGGCAGACTGTCTGCCACCTGTAATACTTTACCACAGCTATGCAGTTACCACCAGCTTTGGCCATGTGAAAGTTCAGTAAGCTCTGTAGCACATACAGTAACTGTGTAACACTATAGTAAACATACCTAGATAGGCAGGAGCTCTAATCCCTATTACTGGCAAGTGTGTGTGTGTGTGTGTGTGTGTGTGTGTGTGTGTGTGTGTGTGTGTGTGTATCATGTACTGTCTGGCTTATACCATTTTTCAACTGTGTACTACCCTTTACACTTCCCTTCACTCCAATTTAGTAGTCCTGTTGATGCCATCCACCTGAGATGTACCTTTGGAAGAGGTGGAAATGTAGAAGCTCTGTGGTGTGCCCGCTAACTGCGTAACACTCAAGTAGGAATACATAGATAGGTAGGTGTTCTAATCTCAATACTAGCAAGTCTGTGTGTGTGTGTGTGTGTGTGTGTGTGTGTGTGTGTGTGTGTGTGTGTGTGTGTGTGTGTGTGTGTGTGTGTGCGTGCGCGTGTGAATCATGTACTGTCTGGCTTATACCATTTTTGACCTGTGTACTACTCTTTACACTTCCCTTCACTCCAATTTAGTAGTCCTGTTGATGTCATCCACCTTAGAAGTACCTTTGGAAGAGGTGGAAATGTAGACGCTCTGTGGCACATCTGATAACTGCATAGCACTATAGTAGAAATGCCTGGATAGGCAGGAGTTCTAATCCTAATGCTGGCAACTGCTTGTGTGTGTGTGTGTGTGAGGATCATATCTTGTGTGGCTTATACCATTTTGATTTGTATACCATACATGGGTGGTGACCATCTCCCGCTGCCATTACTTTATATATTGTGGTAATAGCATTTGCCTCACATGCAGCATGTTTAACCATTGTACACTCCTCTGTACAAATGTGTCTGGCATATCCATATGTTTGCAGCCTATACATGGTCGGAAGTGGTCTGTGTGCCTTAAAAATGCCCATGTATGTGATATTATAGTGAAATAGGCCACAGTGAGTGTACTGACATATATGGCAGGATGAGGTATCATACCTGACTGAAACATCATGCTGATACAAAGCCTGCTGCCCTCACAGGTGGCCAGCCTTGCAGGTGCAATACATGAGTCCAGATGCATGGTTTTACAGGTGAACTGTTCCTGTTATGGGTCACACTACAGGCTGGAAGAGGTGTGGACTGTCATATTGTGGTCCTAATTAGTATGTAACAGGAACAACTTGCATCTTAAGAGGGGTGTGTACACAATTTATATCCACTGTATACCATGTGTCATGCATGACACTACCTTAGGCTATTTGTCCAGCCCATTTGGCTGGCCTCTGTCCAGACGTCTTGGCACTGACAAGTTGTGAGGTATGCTACAGGAATGTTGAATTCACATCAAATAGGCCCCATTGGTGACCACTGTGATGCAAAACAGTTAACTCCAGCACAAGTGAACATGTAAAACAAGCAATATAGCTATTACATAAAGCAATATAGCTATTACTGATGGTTGTGTGCACAGTAAATTGCATGCACTTCACATGCCTGGGGTATTGCAAGGCAACAGCAGAGCAATGTCATACTCACCAGCTTCAGGCTGCTGTCCCATATGCAGACCAGGGGGTCCTAGGTAGTTGTGAGAGAGAGTTATTGTCAGCAGACTCACATGTGGCCTTGGTACAGGATGGATGCAGCATGTCTGTACATCTACAGTACTAACCACAATAATACACAATGTCCTGCCCTCACCATAGATGTGCAGCTCTGTGCATTAGAAAACCCCATCCACAACTGCAATCGGACCTGACACATGCATGTAGATACAATACAGATACATGTATGTCTGATACATTACTGTAGTAATCCCCACTTGGCCCTTACCTGCACGTTCCTCGTCCAGTGTGTGTGCAACCCACCTTCACGAGGGTCCATATTATATGTTCGAAGTTTGAAAACTTTGAAGTTAAATAATCGAATTTAAATGTTCGAAATTTCAAACATCGAACATATAAAAAAAAAACAAACAAACAGAACTTACCTGACTAGTGTAGGCAGGGAGGAAAGCCCCCCTACACCCCCCTGCTCTTTAAATATACCAACTCCGAGACCGCACTACAGTGCAGTAAGGGAAATCTTCCCTTTACCGCACTATAGTGTGGTCTCGGAGTTGGTATATTTAAAGAGTGGGGGTGTGGGGGTGCAGGGGAGCTTGCCCCCCTGCCTACATCCATTAGTTTTTTTTTTTTTTTAACATATGTTCGAAGTTTTAAAACTTCGAACATTTATATTTGATATTTTAATGTTCGAAGTTGTAAAACTTCAAACATATGATATAGACCCCCTCCACAATGCTTCCCTCAGCATCATGGCTTGTGCATGGGGCATGTGCTACAGGTTTGGTGAGGAGATCTTCAGTGGGTGTCAATGGGGGCTGTATGGCTGGGCCCCCAGCTGTGGCTAGCAGGTCCCTCGCTACAGTAGCCGCTCATTGACGGGCATGGTGGATGATGTGGGTGGCTCGATGCTGCACATGCTCATAGGTTCTGCTGTGCAGGCCAGCATCATTTACCCTGTGGACCCTGTGTGATGTTTACATCATGCACAAAGCCCACTATGACACATATGACTATTGTCAGAACCCTGGACATTACCTCAATGCCAGGAGATGTGCCGCCATTACCTTTGTGAACACCATGGCTCACATGAAATAATACATTGCTGGGAGTCCACTGAACAGTAATGTTGTTATAACATAATGGGAAACATGTTTTGACATTGAGCTGTCTGTTGAACACAACAGTGCCACTGAAATCAGAAAGTACCTCAATGTGTTAGATCACCTGACTAAATGTATGTTATCCAGCAAGTAAAAGGACATGGTCACCCTGTACCCTCCACTCAGTAGCCCAATCAATATGTACAGTGGCCTTTTTGTGATGTACACCACTGGACACCTGCAACAACTGTAGAGGCTGGAAATATACCCCACAAAGACAATACCAGGCCTTACACACATGCCCAGTATGGACAGACTCCTATAACTCCAATGAATCCCTGTATCATACTGTCTATGTAGGTGCAACCACTGTCTGAGTTACACAGCCATGTCTCATCAAACTGGGTCAGGAATGCTACAGCTGAAGATCCCAGTCTGTCCACAGAATATAACCCAGATACCTCAAGCACGCATACACACTCCAAAGGACATGCTTGTGGGATAGGTTCACAAACCAGACACTGTCCATGGTATGGAATATAAACCCCATACATGTGAAGTAATGCACATCACTGACCATCCACAATACGCATCTGGATGAGTGGATGGGGAATACAATACCCACCCCTGGGGCTCACTCCAGTGAGTATACTCATTAGCCACACTGGTGACTATTTTCATGTGGCCTGATGCCAGGTTATTTCCTTGGCCTAGCCTTGTAGAGCCTTCATAGCCATTCACCTACTACACACCTATGAAACTATGAACCAATGGATCTCAGTACTGTGAAATGTGTGTGTGTGTGTGTGTGTGTGTGTGTGTGTGTGTGTGTGTGTGTGTGTGTGTGTGTGTGTGTGTGTGTATAGTAATCTGAGTGTTTTTGTTTGATAAATACCCCCTGGGGGTGTGGTTATTAGCAAACAGAGGTGTGTCCAAACCAACACACTTACCATTCTCCACTCTGAAACAGATGTTGTCAACAACCATAAACCTATATACAACCCTCAGCCCTATAATCTGTGAGGCATATACAATCACTGTTGTACAGACCTGTGAAATTCATGCAGATACAGCTGTACCTTGCCTATGACATGGATGATGTGTTACTGCACTGCCATACACCTTGATCTTGCTGCAGGGCCACATCCTGATGACACACAGAGGTCTAGAACACAAACAGGATATAGCATGTGAGAACGCATTCAGTCAGCATCAAGAATAGCAATAATGCATCATGTCTTAAACTGTACACACACTGATGTGTACCCCTTACAAATGCCAGATGACAGCATCCTACACAGCATTACCTACATACAATTTATTAAGTTCACCCTGTGCATCAGACCCATATTTGCATGTCCCTGCATCGATGTTTTAGATGTCAGGGATCGGGCACAGGTTTCATCATATGCACAGGGTGTTGTGTGGTTTTGCCAGAGCCCTAGGTTGACAGTATGGGTGTGTGTTTGTGGTATGGGAATGGCATGGCCTGTGCAGGTGTGGTGCATGTGTGTAGAGGTCAGATTATTATGATTATTGTGTGTGTGTGTGTGTGTGTGAGTGTGTGTGTGTGTGTGTGTGTGTGTGTGTGTGTGTGTGTGTGTGTGTGTGTGTGTGTGTGTGTGTGTGCATGCACATAGACACACCATGTGGCTGCCATACACTGTTTTCTGGACAGCTGTGGCCCGCACATGGCAGGGTGTGTAGTTCACCACCTCCAGCCATGGACACAGGAACTGGATCTGCCAAGGGTATCACGGGCACCACCACTGACAAGGCCAGAAAGGCTGGAGATAGTACTGCTCCCTGATGGTGACGTATGTCTGCTGGATCCGCGACTCTGTTGGGACTGTCTAGGACTACATGTCCATGGCTTGCCATGTCTTGGCTTGGACATTACATCACCCTCACTAGTGTTGGTGCTACCGTCCATATGGGAGCATGATGCTGCATGGCCACGTGTATGCCCAGATGATTGTGGTTCTGAGATACCTTCACGTGGCCAATGCCTCCTGTCTGCCATATGTTCAAGCAGTTAATGAAAATTCTGGTTATTGGATCTTAGAAGTCTGTTGGGTATCTGCATTTTGAAGAGGGAAACAAGGGAGGGGTAGATGAAGGGATTAAGGTGAGTTTATGAGCATGAGTAAGTTGAATGTAGGTGAGATGGTTCGTAAGTCCAAGCAAATTTAATCTGTGTAGGGCATTGTAATAGTGGTATTTAGATTTATAGCTGGTAGCAAACTTAGACATTTTCTCATAACAGGAGGATAGCTTGTTTTTAGAAAAGATTGAAGGTTGTTAAGAAGTGGGGCACCATATAGGAGACAATGAATGAGGAAGGTGTTAGACAGTACCATTTTAGTAGTGGGAGTGATATAGCAGTTATGGTAGTAGAATTTTACCCTGACATATGCATCTCAAGACTCTATATAACACAGTTGTAATGGAATCTCAGTACATTGATGTGCATGTTTGGCTGGGCACTCCTCAACTGTTGCCTGGGTGCCACACACAGTGACTGAAAGTTCTTGTGTAGATCTTCTTGTGGGGGCTACCCGAAGGTTGGCCAGGAGCTCCTCCACTGCCATAAGAGGGGCTGTGTAGCTGGCCCCTCACGAGTATTGGAACGGTCCCTCACTACAGCAGCAGTCCATTGCCGGGCATGCCAAATCAGGTCAGTTGCTCTATGACATACCTGATCATATGTGCGGCCATGGTGGCCCATGTTGTTTACACTTTGGACAATTTCATCCCGCAGTGCAGTCCGCTCCCACTGGTTTTGGCAACCCTGACCAAAAAGGATGGTATAGTTCTGCAGATGGGCTCAGTTATGGCCGGTCTCCTGCTCATTGTAGTCTGGCTGCCTTGGCATAGCACCTGGAAGACAAACAGGGAAACACATCACAGGACCTTAGACATTGCATAGGCTTCTTTACAGAGACAGCACATGACTAATTATCAACAGTATACACTATATACAAACACATGAGACGCAGCACTGTATGAACATGCATTGTACTCCTGCTCCTGTTGTGTCATATTCTCCCCTATGAGGGCTAGTACATTTCATAAACCACCATTCACATTTGTGTAGAAGGGTGACAGTGTCTGTGTTCCTTGCAGGTGGGCTGTCAAAGCTGCTCAGGCTTGGCTTGCATACAGTATGTAATGGAGCTGAAAGCATATCTCTGAGTTTGTGCAGGATGCACACTGGAATGTTATCAGTCCCCAAGGGGACTTGCTATTTTTACATCTAAGTGGGCAGTTTACACCTGATCCACGATGATGAAGGTATGGGTGCGTGTGGTGTGCATATCCACCTAAACTGATGTTGAGCCAGGGTGGTGATGTTTGGCCTAAACATGTCTGCAGCAGGTTGGCTGTAGTGATGGTGTTTGTGTATGTGCTATGATTGACCTCCATTACAGGGTGGTCTGGGTTGTTGCCTATGAGACTGCAGATGTATGTGAAGATGGCCTTCTGGTTGCCCTCAGTGGATGTGTCCCATTTATAATCATAATCAGCCTTAGAGTAATCCACCTGTGACCTACTATGGTAGTCCAGACAAAGGATGACATGCTGGCCAGTTGGTGCCTGCTCCTACTGTCCCATGTACAGCCAATATAGCATCCCATTATATGCTTTGTGCACTACTGCTGTCCTACAAAGGGGTTTACTCTACTTTGGTTGAGACAGGTTGTACAAGTTAGGTATTTCTGAGGCCATACAGCTATGTGGGTTGTCATATCTATGTAGTAGGCATGGACACAAGCTCATAACACAGTTGGACACCTCTCTATTTCCTACATGATACTCCTGCTTATGGCAGTACCCATGTCTGTGTTAGGGCAATACAACAACCATTAGCTGTGGAAGTGTGACTCTGTTGGATGCACACACATTAACATTACACACCTGGACAGCATGTACAGCTCAGTTACATGCTGTTTTGCATCCTATGTCAGGTGTTATGAGGCAGCCAGGTACACCTACCCATACATGCATACATCTGCACAGGTAATAACTACTATACATTTCTGTTCTATGTCAGTATGGCACACTGTCATAACACTTTTGTTGCTCAGTCATACCTGTCAGCCTGGTAGGGGGCAACATGTGGAGGATGATATAAATACATTGTGGGCTATGGACCAATATTAGTGACACTGTCTTTACATTGCTGTAACACACATACATCATTTGATATTTGGGTAGCTTTTGCATTCACATTCATACCCTGGAGGATGTGCAATGCTCCTATGGCAGGCAGAGAGGACAATGGCTAGGAGTGTGGCAGTGAGTGTTAGGGACATTTACACATTTATACAGTGAAAGAGGTTGGCAAAGGAGAAATGGGCTTGTCAGACAGATGAAGCAACTATACAGGAGTATAAGGGGATGGGGTGCATGGGAAAGAAAGTGGTGGCAAAGGCTATGGATGGTGCATCTGAATGGTTTATGTAAAGGTGGACACCAAGGATGGAGAATAGGACCTTTACCAATTGGCTAGACAGATGCACTTAGATAGAATGGATGTGCAGCAAATAAGGGTGATTAAGGATAATGTGAGAAACAAACTCACAAGGGCAGAGAATGTGTACAGCAGATGGAAACAGTACTGTTATGGGCTGGTGCATGAAGAGAATGAGACAGAGAAAGGTGGTTGAATGATGTGGGTGTGGTGAATCAGGAAGTGCAACAAATTATCAAGGAGGAAGTAAGGATTGCTACAAAGGGGTGTAGCATTGGTAAGGCTGTTGGTCACAAGACATATCTGTGGACACAAGGAATTGTTTAGAAGAAATGGCAGTGGTGATGTGAACCACATTGTTTACCGGGATCTTGGAAAGTGAGAGGATGCATGAGGAGTGGGGAAAATGTGTTCATGTACTGATCATGAGAATAATGGGGGTGTGCACAGCTATAGGAACTACAGAGGAATAACATTGATCAGTCACAGCATGAGGTAATAGTAAAGGGGTGGTGAAAGCTAGGTTAAGAAGGGTGGTGAGTATTACTGATCATCAGTATGGTTTCATGCCAGGAAAGATCAGCACAGATGTGATGTTTACTATGAAAGTGTTGATGGAGACATACAGATGAGGTCAGAAGTAGCTGCATTGTGTCTTTGTGGTCTTACAGACAGCATATGACATGATGCCTAGAGGGGAGTTGTGGTATTGTATGGGGAGGTCAGGAGAGGCAGAGAAATCTGTAAGAATGCTACAGGATATGTACAAGGCTACTGTGACAGCAGTGAGTTCTGGTTTGGAAGTGACAGGTGCATTTAAGGTGGAGGTGGAAGTACATCAGGGAGCAGTTGTGAGTCCTTTTTCATGTGCAGTGGTGATGGACAGCTTGACAGACATGATCAGACAGGGGTCCCTGTTGACTGTGCTGTTTGCAGATAACACTGTGCTCTGTAGTGAGAGTATGGAATAGGTTGAAGAGACCCTGGAGAGGTTGACTTATGGTCTAGAGAAGGGAGGAATGTTGGCCAGCAGGGCCAAGACAGAATATATTTGTGTGAATGGAAAGGAGGATGGAGGAATGGTGAGGATGCAGGGAGTACAGTTTGCAAAGGTGGATAAACTTAACTAATTGCAAACAACAGTTCAGAGAAATGGGGAGTGTGGGGGAGAGGTAAACAAGAGAGTGCATGCAGGATGCAGGCATTGGGGAGGAGTGTCAGGTGTGATTTGTGACAGACAAGTACCATTAAGAGTGACATTGAAGGTCTACAAGAGGGTGGGGAGCGCAGCTGTGTTATATGGGTTGTAGACAGTGGCACTGAAAAATAAGGCAGGAGTCAGAGGTGGATGTGGCAGAGTTTATGACATTAAGAGTTGCACTGGGTGTGATGAGGGTGAACAGGAGTAGGAACATGTATGTTAGGTGGTCAGCCCAGGTTGGATGGCTTGGGGCCAAAGGCAGAGAGTGGCAGGATTGTTTGTATGGACATGTGATGAGTAGGTATGCTGAGTATATTTGTGAAAGTATGAGGCTGCCGGGTAAGAGGAAAAGGGGAAGGCCTGAGATAAGGTGTATGTATGTGTTGATAGTGGACACACAGCTGGTTGGTGTGAAAGAGAAAGATGCAGAGAACTGGGAAACATGTAGTCAGATTATCTGCTGTGACAACCCCTAATGGGAACAGCCAAATGAAATGTAAGGAGGTGTTGTAATGTCAGTGTTCACAGGTTACCAATTCTTTGCTAGACATAACACAACTGTTTTAGTACATAACTACAAACCTGAGGCACACATATGCTCAGTGTGCATAACACTGGACAGTTGAATGGTATGAGCTCATTATATCTTATGCAGTTCAACACACACTGCAATAGCATTTCACTATGCAAACACCCTATACAGGCCCCTCACATTTCTGATACAGACATGTATATCATACTAGTACTCACAATTAAAGTATGGATATATGCGACATCCCAGTAGCTGGCCTAGGAGTGTCACAGTCAGTATTGTTCAAACCATACTCCAGTAGTAGTCATATGTGACTGACTCAGGGTCATGAGCTGTGTTCTATGTCACTACAGATAGACACAGATGCTATGGCCATAGGTTCTGATCAGCAGTATATCAGTACAGCAAGTGTTTTTGGGAAATATTTGTTGAACTTCCTATTTACCTCTTTTACATACCCCCTACTACATTCCATTCCATTACATGATTACTTGTTTCACATACCGTTTTTTTTTTTTTTTTTTTTTTTTTTTTTTTGCCTGTTTCAGTTGCTTTATATCACAGGTAGACAGGTGTGTCTCACATATTTTTTGTTGTAGTCTGCTTGTGATGGTCTTGTTTTTTGTTTGTTTTCTTTCTTTCTTTCTGTCTTTCTCTCTCTCTCTCTGGTAGATGTAGAAAAATAGATCTGTTTTGCATAGGCAGCAGCTTGACCTTTGTAGGTAATGCTCATGATCAGCTGATGGCTTGTGTATGAATTGTAATCCCCTACTTGTTAATTGCATGTGGAACAGCTGTGGTATCATTCCAATTGCATGGAAACACACTGCTATAACTAAGTACTTCATGTGGGTGTTGGCCCTTTTCCTTCACTGTGAGCAGGACTTCATGTGGGTGTCTGACAAACAGCATCACAGAGGGTAGTTGGAAATACTTCTTACAACAAACACTGTAGAGACAGCCCAACAAACTGGAGGAGGATGTTCCAGACATGGGGACAGAATGTAAGTATTGCTGTTACACATTTGAAGTAATGTTAGTTTAACAGGGTTTGTTTGGATATGGCTGTTCTGCATGATTTAAACTCTGACATGACAGTGTTATGTGGTTGAGAAAATTCTCACCTGTAGGGCTATCTGCAGACTGGCCAGAGTTTGGAGTCTTAGATTTGGTATGTTACTCACACATTTTTTTATCTTTATAAATTCAGTAGTATACTCTGAGGATTGCAGTCAGTAAATGGCAACATCCATGTGTGTTTCTGACTTCATATACCTTAGAAGAGATATGTTACAACAAACCCTGTTACACCAGCAATTTTCTCAGTTTATAACAGCAATATGTCAATGATGGCCCTGTGTTTGTGCCTCTGTCCCCCAAGTCTGTCATCCTTTGTCCATATGTCATGCAGTAAGAGGTCGATATGTACAGTATATCATTATTTACTGACATCAACCCAGTGATATATCAGACTGCCAGACGTTATGTATAGGAGGCCTTATATTTGAGGACAGAACCTGGACATTCTGTTGTAGTCTGTACAGTAGTGAGGTCTGTGTACTTATGGCAATTGTTGACAGAGTGTCAGTATTGTGTAGCAGTGTATTGTGAATATATTTGGCCTGTGTACACAATGGGGTAGATGTCAGTGTTCTTGGCCTTTTTCTATCTGACATTGCATGCTGCTCCAGTTTCTGGTACACTATCAGCTTATATGTTTGTCAGGCCAGACTGAGACATGCCCCATACCACAGTCAGGCATCAGACTACACTGTGAATTAGGCCAGTGTGTGAGTGGCAAACATGATGATGGGTTTTGTTCACACAGTTCATATACTATACTATTAATTAGGCTTACCATTCTGTGACTGTGACTGCGTTGAGATTGGTTGTGGGTATGCACTTTCACAATGGTGTCTGTTACTCCATGCTGTTACATCCCTGTAGTGCCTGCTATATTTGCAATTACATGTGTATTCCCCCATAGGAAAATTGAGTTAGTGTTGTGGAAGTCTGCATGTAGTGTAGACAGTGCTTGGTGACATGCCTAGCAACTCAGTGTAGTTTCCCGAGTGTTATGTTATGTCCAGATATTTGTCAGATGTAATGATGCCTAGCCACCATAAGTGTTGTGTATTTCTGACAAAGCAGTGGGATGCTGTGAAGATGTATGTCAGTAGCTAGTGTGAAGTATGTGGGCTTTGGGCTTGTGCTCCTCCCATTAATATATGTTAGGACAGACAGGAGGGTGTGATTGCATCAACTGTGTGGGCTTATCTACTCCAGTATTTGGGATATATTCCCATTTTCATGGCTTTAAACATGCCCTTTGTCAGGCTTGGTCCACATTTCTTGCACTAAGGAGTTCTGTGTATATCTCTTGACTGACCAGATTATTTCAGACTGTACAGGTGTATTGTTCATATTTCTGCTGTATTCCACAGAATCATTGCTGTGATTTGTGTGGTACTTAACTATAATGATTTCATGATGTCTGTCAGTAACTGATGGTGTACATTTCAGTTCCAGAACCGCCTTCTTTCAGAACATGTATGCTGACACAAACCCTGTTACTGTAGTAACATTCTACATTTATAACTGCAACACTTACATTACATCCCCTTGTACTAACAGGTTGAGAGTTATGTGCTGAGGTATGACTCCACTACATGTTATGGGCATATTACACACACCCACACATATCTCTCTCTCTCTCTATATATATATATATATATATATATATATATCCTTTTTATGTGTAAATATGAGTGTTGTATATTCCTTCTCAGATGTATATCCCCATATTTATCTGATATGTGTATATTTCGATATAGAAACATGTCTGATTCCACAGTGTTTTCACTAACAAGTAGTAAATAACTGTAGTACTCAAAGCAGTTTTTCACTACTATTCAGTACATATATTGAATGATATAATTGAAAAAGCAATGGGTATTCTGGGTTTATATCACATAATTGAAACTCAGAACATCAAACGTGCAAATGCGTGAATTTTCACATAATCGAAGTGTTTGGATTTATGTCACACTACAGTGAAGATCTGGAATTTTTCCCTTTCCTCACTGTAGTGTGACCTCGGAGTAGGAATATATATTTAGCGGGGGAGTGTGGGGATACAGTATTAGATTATGTGAAAATTTGCGCATTTGCGCGTTCAATGTTCTGAGTTTCGATCATGTGATATAAATCCGATATTCTTACAGCTCAGATGGCTTAGTGGTTAAGTGCTGTGACTATAGTGTATAGGGTCTTGCGTTCAAGACCAGCAAGGGCTGTTTATTTTGTTGCTGGGCAGAACAAGGGCTGATGGAGACAGGGTGATTAAGGCACTTTAAAGCGGCTTTAAGCAGGTTTGGTGGGTTTGCACGATGGTAAGCGGTGCCAAAGTACGGTTAAATGAATAGGCACTTACACCATCACCATGTAGGCTTTGCTTACCAGTGCACAAATCTGCTTAGCATTTACATTTAAGCAATGCTTAAACCTGCAAAGCATAGCTCAGCCCTGGTAGCCAGTGATCACATTCCAGTCTGATAAAATAGCAGGGTAATTACATCTTTAATAAGTGTATTTAATTCTATGTACATAACATGCTTCTATTTGCTGTCATTACAGTAGCAAGGGGTGTGCTGTGCGTATACTGTATGAGACACCTGAGTATACATGGGTAGTACCACAAGCTTTTCTCTTTGTATTTGCTTCATACTTGGGTAGTATCCCAGGTTATTTGCAGTCACACATGCATGTATTGCATGATTATGTTACTTGGTAAATCAGTCGTGGACTCTGGGGAATGCAAGTCAGTAAATACTCACATCTATTGGTATTACTGTCATATTCCTCATAAAGGATGTTTCAACAAACCCAGTGACATCTGCAACTGTCTAAATGTATAACAGCAGTATGTCCAATTTACCACTGTGTTTGTGCCTCTGTTCCCACCTAGTGATATAGGGCTTGATGCCTAGCTTAGTGAGTTAATGCATGATTCCTGAGTGGGGAATGTTATCAAAGGCTTTGGCAAGATCAAGGTAGACTGTATGTGCCACCTTGCCTTCATCCACAGCTCACGTGACTGATGCCAAGAAGTTTACCAGGTTGAATGCCCAGGTATGACCTACCCTTCACAAAAATAAATTGTGTGGGATCCTGAATCTACAGATTCCCATATCCCTGTTTATTAGGTGCATAATGATGCATTCCATAGCTTCACATAACAGACTTGTCAGGCAGTTGGGGCAGTATATCCCAGGGTCTGTAGTCACACCTCGTTTATGTAGAGGGGTGACTGTAGCAGTGCAGAATTCAGTAGGGACAAAGCCTGAGGTGAGGCTGTGCTTGAACAGGGCACACAGGTGAGGTGCCAGGTCACTCTGTAGTTCATGTAGAACACAGCCAGAGGTATTGTCAGGTCCCATAGAACCTGTATTCATGGCTGTGGACAGTGTATATATATATATATATATATATATATATATATATATATATATATATATATATATATATATATACATTTTCCCTACTGTTGAATGACTGTGCTGCATATGTTTGAATAAACATCAGGCACGTCTACAGCTCAGATGGCTTAGTGGTAACCTGTTGTGTCTATGGTGTGCAGGGTCCTGGGGTCAAGACTTGCAAGGGCTGATTATTTTCTAGCTGGGCAGAATAAGGGATGTTGGATACTGAGTGATTAAGACACTTTTAAGAAGTTGTAAGTGGGTTTGCATAGGTTTGCACAGTGATAAGCAATGCTAAGTTCGGTTAACAATGCCTACACAGAGTTAGCCCTAAAAATTGCTTACTCTGTTTAGGCATCACTTAGCACCACGCAAACAGGCTTACTCCTGCTTACTACTGCTTACTCCCGCTTACCCCCATTCTAATTTCTTTAAAAGAAAAGAAAAAGGGGTGATAGGAAAGTGGTGAAAAAGGGGTCACAAAAAGGGTAAAGCAATATGAAAGATAGCTAGGGATGTGCAGGATGGATGTACAGAAGGTTTATAGCTGTCCATTTCTTCTACAGCAACAGCTGTGCATATATACTGAAATTGGAGGTACATTTGAACACTCAAAACCCTGAGAGAGAGGGGTGAGGACAACAATAATGTGTTGTGAAGCCAATTAGACAAGATTACATGTGTCCAGTGGACACATATGCAAAATGCTCAGCTATGTATAGGGCAACATTTGTTTTTGGGAACAGATTGCCCTTTTTTTTTTTAAAGTGAGTGGTCACCAAAGCCGTAGACGAGGGTAAGGTGGTTCACACAGCCTATCTAGATCTCACCAAGGCTTTCAACACCATCCCCCACTCTGGAATTATAGATAAACTCACTAAACCAGGTATAAATCCCTATGTGACAAAATGGGTTGCCAACTGGCTTACTGACAAAACCCACACTGTGAAAGTAGCAGACTCTAAATCCAACTTCAGACCAGTGACAAGTGGAGTACCACAGGGTTCAGTCCTAGGTCCTCTCTTGTTTGGTATCTACTTCTCTGAAGTACAGGCTGGCACAGAAGGTCTTTGGCTAACAAAGTTCACAGATGACTGCAAACTAGAAGCCATACTCAAAACTCCTAAATATGTGGACTTCCTACAAAAGGGCCTCACTGAGACAGATGCCTGGTGTCAAAGCCATGGCCTCAAGCTCAATGCCAAAAAGTGCATTGTCATCCCTTTTGGTAAAAACTCTATACCCATGAACTACAACATAGGTGGTAGTTTACTTAACAGTGAAAGCATGATAAGATACCTTGGGACACAGGTGGACAGTAGTCTCTCCTTTGATAATCACATTGCCACAGTAGTCAGGAAATCCTTCTACATGGCACACCTCATCACAAAAGGTTTCTCATCCAGGAAAAAAGAGGTCATTGTTCCCCTTTACTCATCACTCATTAGACCCATTATAGAGTACAATGCCCCTTTTGGTATGTACTTCCAAGACATCTACAACTACTGGAAAGGCCAAAGAAATACCTCCCAAAGAGGATTACTGGCCTTAAACAGATGCCCTACGCAGACCGTCTCAAAAAACTCCAGCTTTACTCTATCACATATCACCATCTCAGAGGTGATATCTGCCTAACATACAAAGCTATGTCAAACCCAGAGCTGTTGGACATGCTCCACTTAAAGAAATCCCAATCCCTCCAAGCTACATGCTCTAGGGACCTAAACCTTGTCACCACAATAAACAAAACATGCTGTTGGGATAGATTCCTGTCCCAGAGACTTCCCATACTCTGGAACAAACTACCTATCTATATCAAACAAAGCTCCTCATTAGCACTCTTCAAGAAAAATCTTGATGATTGGATGAGAGATAGGAAATTCACCCCGGGGATCATTTCTGTGGCTCTGCTTGACAGTGGCACAGGAAAATAATTTTCTTGTGTGTCATACCCAGGGTATCATTTGGCTAGGCTTATATATAGGCCCTAGGGCCAATAGCCTAGTACCTACCTATGAACCTATGAACCTATAAGAGTGGGATGTTGGGTAAGGATAGTAGGTATATTTGTGGAGGCAGGTTGGGTAGGAAGACAGACAAGACAGACAAAACACCATACAGGGGCGGTATATGACACATGTGGGGGGTAAACACCTCGGATGGGGAGGGGTGTTTGGTAATTGGAAGCCCATGAACTCCCAAATGGATACAGTGGGATCAAGGTCCCCACCCATGGGCAGTCACCACTGCACCTTCATGGCCCCAAAGGTGGCTGTGCTGGGTGCTGAGCAGGAGGGGCAGGATGACCCTTTAATTGCGCCATGCGGCCCTCAAGCTGGCATAGCAGATCTCCAAATTCCTTGTGGAGCTCGCTACGCACCAGACCCTGGACCTGGCTTCAGGTGACAGGATCCTGTCTGCGCCTGG
Source organism: Protopterus annectens (assembly GCF_019279795.1). Taxonomy (NCBI): domain Eukaryota; kingdom Metazoa; phylum Chordata; order Ceratodontiformes; family Protopteridae; genus Protopterus; species Protopterus annectens. The sequence continues at coordinate 142,713,356 of NC_056735.1, forward strand.
GGGAGGGAACAAGCCCCATCCCCTGAGGTGGTTCCACCCAAAGGTGGTGCAGGACCAGTGGACGAGAACATCCCGGGGTGGATCCCAGATGTGCTGGGGCCTGGTGCCATGGCCAGATGAGGCGGGAGAGGTGGATCCACTGGGATCTGCCTTCCCTGACATGCTATGGTGTTGCAGTTTTAGAATAGATGTTGGTTAGTAATGGTAAATACATTCCAGGATTAGTTATAACAGCATGCATGAGTATCCCATTAACCCAAAACAACAGATTTGAAACATTTGCATAGCAAACAGTACACATGCATAGATGAAACCTCAGTGGGAATTACACCGGCATGCAGGTTACATTGATAGCAACAGACTACCAATGATGGTATATGAACAGGGAACATTAATTGTAATAAATTACAACATTTGTAGAACAACATGACACATGTCCCAACAGTAGGTTTGATGGAAAGCATACCCATTCATTTATCTGTTTAGATTATCGGTGAAGATAAGGTGGGGGAGAGAGAGATGTCAGTTAACAAATGTAAATTCTTGCAGTGGTCACTGCTTTAATGATCATTGCTCTACTCATTACTCTACAGGTATTATTACAATTATGGTCTTGGGTTGGGCAGTGGTATGTTTGTACACAGTATAATTACAGCCTTCTTACAGCTACTTTATACTTTCTCTTACCTGGAAGACCTGTGGAGGGAATGTTTGTTAATACTGCATGACTGTTTCTCCATCTGGAGCATTTCTCCCCGGGCCTCCGCTGAAAACAGGCTCTGTGGAACCTAGTCGGACTTTCCCGGTCAACAAATAATAAATAAATAAAAAAAATAAAACTGTTTCTACCCATATCCACATAGTCAGAGTTATATATGTGTACTCATACTGTGTGTGTGTTGTTAGCAGGGACCAGTAGCTGTGACAGCATGACACTTTTGAATATTTCTTAGGGGAGACCACTTGGTGTATGTACTTATCTTACTGTCATTTGCAGACTTGGGGTTAGACCATGGGTGTTGGACACAGTATAACTACAGCCTTCTTATAGCTACTCTATACCCTCTCTTACCTGGAAGACCTGTTGAGAGAATGTTTGTTAACACTACCTGACTGTTTCTACACATTTTTCACAAAATCCTAGTTGAAATTATGCATACAGCTTACTATCACTCCTGGGATTCAAACCATGAATGACTGTTTCTGCTAAAAATGTAACAAGTGGGTGTTTCATCAGAAGGAGCTATTGAGAAACTGCTGTCTTTTCCTTGATTGATTTCTTTTTCATTCTCTCTTTGTTGTATTATCTGACCTACAGCAACAAGCGATCCCGAACACAATGAAGGACGTCTTCTTTGATAATGTCAACGGCAGCCAGAAGTAGACAAACGAAAACAGTTTATTGAAGAAAATTACTCATCCAACCCTCAGATTAAGCGCTTTCATCTCCAACATGGAGACTTCATCAGAATCTGATGAAGTCTCCGTGTTGGAGATGAAAGCACTTAATCTGAGGGTTGGATGAGTAATTTTCTTCAATAAACTGTTTTCGTTTGTCTACTTCTGGCTGCCGTTGACTTTATCAAAGAAGACGTCCTTCATTGTGTTCGGGATCGCTTGTTGCTGTGTGTATTTGTGTGCAAACTTTGGTTACCAGTTTTCGTTTTGTATTATCTGACCTTGTAATTACACCATTCTTATACATATATTGCTATACATACTTTTTGACATAGCATAGTGTGGAAAACAGTGGTTAACACATTACTATTCAGATATCAGATCTTGGTGTATAACACTTTTAATATCAGTTAATCTCGTGTCTTACAGAGGCACTAACTTTGTCAGAGGAGGCTTGATTGTTTAATGCTTTCAGAGATATAGTTGCTATGCATAACCTGTACACATTTCAAATCATACCATACCAGGGTAAACTCAACCAGTCCAGGGTTTTGAATTTTATTGACAGGCAGTTACAGTTTTATTTATATATAACCTATATGAGACCATTACTGTAATATTGTCTGCTTTATTCAGTACAAACCATACCCAGTTTTAATATTGCCAGGTGACATTCTACTCCTTTATATTTATTTGCTATGAATACTACAAGCTAGACTGTTACTCACCAGCCTTGCAATGCAACCTTTGCAACCTGCTGGCATGGCCTTCCTGGTTCACAGCTCATTCAGTTGGAGCTGTAATGAAGATAGAGAAACACTTATGCATACCTATCCATCACATGCACAGGCTTGACTTTGGTAAACAGTTATTGTTATGAATACTTACACACTGCTGGGACATCATCCCTCTGTCATGATTCTTTGACTCACTGGTCCAAGAGCTCTTTCTTCCTCCACTTCAAGTCAGCATAGTTGTGCAGGACCTGCTCACCAGTCAGAGGGATACCAATGGCACTGGTGAGATCATGAGTGAGACTTTCCCAGGCCTCCACTTTGTATTGGGAGCCCTGGTACTGATACTGCAGCAGTCTCACATCATGGTGTTTTACAAGGAGTCCTACCATGACCTTGGACTCCTGCATGCCCCATCACTGCACCCAAAAGCACATGCCTTCTCCTACACCAGCCACACTGCCTACAGTGGGGAGCTACAACCAGTTATGAGCTGTATTCCCACCTGCGAGGTTTAAATATGGCCAATTTCCCACCCTTTGCCATGATAGGATGGTTTTGAATATGCGGAGCTACGCTAAGCTATGGGCAAACCTGCATAGCTAAGCTTGGCAGTGCTTAAAGGGGCAGGTTCAGCACTGCTTACTAATGGGCAAATCCCCTTAGCTAGGCTGCTCATTGCTTAGCATTTATATTTACACAATGCTTACACCCGCTCAGCATAGTTGTGCAATGCTTAGCATTGCATATGTTTTATTTTATGGACTACCACCTGTATGGGATTAATTCATCATTCTTGATATATTATATTTTTTTTACCTTCCCTGACATCCTCCAATGCACTTTCATTACATTTATTCTTGTGTGACTATATTGTATGGGGCACTTGTGTTTATATGGGGGTTTCACAACTTTATTACACTCACACTTCAGATCTGGACCTACTACATTACTCTTGTTAACAAATATGTGTTCTTTACTACCTAATTATTAAAAAATAAATTATGTACTGCTTTCACATGTAAACTACTAATTGGCTTTACTGGGGACTCAACTGGGAACAGTTACTTTCAAGGTGAATGTGCTAACCACTTTGCAATTTCCGCATTGCTGTGCTCTGGAGTATACACCTATTTAGCTCCTTATGATGTGTATGCTAGGCTGAGCAGAGATGCATGATGTGCACACCCATTCAGCTATGCTTAAACTTTATTACAGACTGAAAAAAAAACTGCTGTGTTTTATTTTGTACTGTAGGGGTATACACATTGATTTCTGCAACATTATCTGTGGAGGGCTGTGCTTTTACAATGGTAATGACATGGCAGGCTTTGCATTTGAGGTATGCTCCATGGACGCTCACAGTGTCCGCCATACCTCTCAACTGTACAGATTGTCATACACTGCCCAGATATTTGCCTTAGATTTTTTTGGTCCATTTTTGTAGAATTGTGGCTTTCGGGTGGATTAGTGGCAAATCATTAAAGATTGCAGTTAGAAAATACTGACAGACATTTACATTTTAGACTTCATGTCCTTCAGTACATGCATGCTAATGCATAATCTGTTATTCTATCAACTTAAGTCTGTGAGCCAGACTTTTATTTCCTTTCTCCAGGCTTCTTACTCTAAGAGGTTGAGAGGTATTTCATGGGCACTCTTGCCACCATCACATTGCCATACGGCAATTATGGAATGCATGGGGGCATGTGTATTGTGAGAGCACAGCTCTCAGACATACACCCTGTGCTCATTGTAGAACTGTGTACATTTAAGAGCATGGCAGTGCACCATCATACATATTATGGCGTGCTGCCGTGCTGCACGGGAACAGTCCCTTCCATGCAAGAATAAGCTATTCTTGCACGGAATTTGCTGAATCCCGGGGCAAATGTTACTGTGAATTGTTAAATTTTTGACCTTGCAAAAATCCTGCCATGTGTTTGTCAAATATTGCAAAATATTTGCTGCAAAAATTATCTTCCCTGATCTTAACAAATGCACGTCATCCTGCCTGAACACATGAGTGCCGAGAATTAGGCAGTGGTGCTCTACACATTTCCATTTTTTTTTAAATGGAGCTTTTTTCAAATAGGTATTTACCCAAAAATCTTGTCATTCACGGTGACCTGACTCTCCTTTCTATATGTAATTTGTGAAAAATACATCCTAACACCTGTACTAGCTATGTTATCTAAGAGGGCTGTAAATTCCCTACTTATTGTCAGAGAGTCCTTGTGGATGAGATGATTTGTGCCAAGATGAATAAAAACAGATGTGTACTTCCTTACATTAAGGTGTTCTAAAGCTTGTCTCACATAGTCTGTTTTTACTCCTGGCAAGCATAGCACTATTCAATGTTTATTATCTTCTCTGCAAATGGAATTTGATTTCTTCCTTTTCATCTGCTCCTTGCCTCTTTTTTCTACTTTCTCTTTTGGAAAATGCTGTCTTTTTTTGTAGGCGTAATGATTTCTGATAGAAAAAAAAATATCATTCCCTGTAATCTCTGAGTTATATAACAAAGCAGTGTCCTTTTTAGTATGCATTCTCTTTACTTTACAGACATTTGTCAGTTTCTTTCTCTTCCTTGTTATTTGTTGTGAACTTCTTCCTGTCTTTCTTTTTTTATTTCCTTCTAAACACTCTGAATCCTCAGACTGCTGAATACTTGCATCCAGAATTCCAAAGTTGTCAGGGGCATCGTCTTGTATTATAGGGGTTGAATGATCTTTACAGACAATAGACACTTCCTTTCCTAAATGTGTTCTATTTGCTTTTTGCCTAACATTATTTATCTTATCAGTCCCGTCATTTATATGTATAACAACAGTTCTCCAAACCGTGCCAATTGCACAAGTGCAATCAGCATCAGTAAGTCTCGATTAACTACTAATAATGGTAAGCAAGTCATCCAACGTTTGACACGAGGAACACAGATCACCAGTGTTATCAGGCATTACCTTTAAATATACATAACATTTATTACATTGTACAAGATATTTCTGCTTTAGCAAATCATTAATGGCATACTTATATAAGGAATCTATAGTCAGCTGAAAATGAATAAACAATTCTATAAGAAAAGAATAATCAAAATCAGTTACCACAGAATTCAAAGAGAACTTATATCACCCTCTATGAGACAAATCACAAAAATATACAACTAAATGCTTTATTAAGTACAATAAAGCTGTTAATCTGATCGTACAAGTTCTGAAAGTCAAACAAAACTTGGAATTGCTTTACATCGCATGTAACAGCGCGCAGCAGCTTCTGTTCACTATTGCTCGCAGTTGCACCTCTTTTTAACAGTAAAAATCAATAAATCACAAACCAAGACAGGACTGTTTAGATAAGATCTGTATTGTCCTCTCTGCAAACTGTTACCCTTTTTTACTGACTAGGTACCTTAGGATGGCTACTGTTTGCTTGTCTAAAACCTATCCCTTTCTAACAACAAACAGTGAAAATTAATGGTAAAATGACAAAAGTATAAATCAAAGTAAATCTTCTTGTCTACAAACTATTCCTTCCTTCCTACGACAGTGAAAAACAGTGGTAAGAAATAAAATATAAATTCAAATAAAACTTTTCTTGCCAGACAACTCCATAGTCATTCACAGACCAAGACAGGATTGTTTAGATAAGCTCTGGATTCACTTGCAATTGTTGCTGCAGTTTTTGCATTAGCTGTAAATAATTACCCCCCCCCCCCCCCCCACCCACTAACCACAGCTGTATATGAGCCTCTGCTATTAAGGGAAAAGGAAAAGGTAGTGTTTTCAATTGCTACTGCAGTTACCCATTTAGGTTCTGTTTTGGTTTTGGTTTAGTTTATTTTTTTTGTTTTTGTTGTTGTATTTTTCCTCCCTCTCATTAACTGCACCATTTTTAAGACATACGGTAAGCGAGAGGAAAGGAAAAAGCAGCTTCTGAAGATTTCAGTCTTCTCTGCACCTCAGAAACTATCCAAACTGGCAAAGGAAACCTGGTCAATGAATCTGCTAATACCACCGTTACTAATCAGAAATGAAGATGTGCCAGAACCTCAAGAGCAATAAATGTCAAACTGTTTATTAAGCAAGTTACACTTTCAGTTAAAACTGCTTCATTAGGCATGAAAAACAGATGTCAAGAAAAAGTAAAACTTGTATACGTATATATTCATCATAATAAAAGCAGATTGGTCAAACAATTATTTAATAAAACAATTAAAATTTTAAAGAAAGAGTATCAAACTTACTTAATAATTCTAAAAGCATAAATAAAGATTTCTGTATGAAGCATAAAAATCATTTAATACACTTTTGCAAAAATTTTTATTCTGGCTTCACTGTATAAGTCACATTCAAACCTGATGGATTAAAAGCTCCGACATTAAACTCCATTTATTTTCTTGCCTCTCTGTTATGTTAATCCTACCACCTCTTCTAAGATATGTAGGAATATTTTCCAATATCAAAATTGTAATATATGAGTATTGTCAGTACTACGTATATGGTTATATAATGAATTGGTCTCTGCCTTTCCTTTTATATGTGACATATGACTACAAATCTGTTTTTTAAATTTTTGATTTATTTTTCCCACATGAAAAGGACACAATGCATCTAGCCATGTATATTAAATCATTAGTATTACAATTTCCATAGGCTTGTACATAGAAGATGTTATTTGTAACCGGATATACAAATGGTTCCTCTGTAAATATATTTGCAAAATGCACAGTTGCTGCACTTTTAGGTACCTCTTTTATTCATGTTTCAAACCATACTTTTCATCTTTTCTTTGTAATATAATCTGCTTTTTAATGTCATATATCTTCTGTAACTAAAGGCTGGATTGTTTGCACTAATGTCCTTTAGTTCAAGAACCTGTGATAATATGGGCCAATACTTTTTAACTATCTTTTTAACATTATTTGTATTCTGATCATAAGTTAAAATATATCTACAACCTGTGTCATTTCCAGTTGTCTTATTTCTCTTTTTGGGGGTGTTAAGATAGATGGATGGATACATAGTAACCCTTTCACGCAGTATTTCATTTTTGATGTTCTGTACTTTCTTATTGTGGTAGCCCCTATTATTAAAGTCTTCAGCCATTTCTTTCAACTGCTGCACTAAATCGCCTTTCTGTGGTTGGGAGGATGGCCTAATGGTTAAGGTGTTTGCCTTATAAATACAACATACAGGGTTTGAATCTCACAGGAGATAATTGGCTAAGCTTAAAATGGCTCGCAAGGGCAGTTAGCTTAGTACTACTCTATGAACCTATGGCTACTAGGTCTTGCCAATTGATTTCTGACAATACTGTCAAACATGAAATTTGGGTGCATACTATCTTGTACTAAATATGTGCACTTCTGAGCTTCCTTCTTATAGAGTGTTGTATCCAATTGACCTTTAATTATTTTCTTAATGTAATATCCAGAAAGTTTATATTTCTATATTGTATATTGTTAATACATTTCAAAAAGGATGTAGTAGTGTGTAAATATGCTATGAACATAATTTAAAACAACATATAATAATACTACCACCATCTTATAAATCAACTATACACTTAAGTATATAGCTACATATATTCCTAGAAACACACGTGTTAAGATACTAAAAACTCACATCTAGCAGCAAAGTTCAAGTAATAGTATTGCACATGAACCATAGCATATAACACATATGTTATGTCTAGCTAACTTTTTCATATATGCATTAGTAAGGTGGAGTTAATACACCTTCTGCCTGCTAAGGTGTGCCATGAGTTGTAGAATTAATACTGTCTCCTGATGGAAAGGTAATTTCTTTTTTTATTCATTTTCATGCTGGTTTGCTTTGCGCTTTAGTCATCTACATACTGGCCTGTTCCACCCTCTTGGTAGATGAAGCAACACGCTATGCTTGCATATATTTATATATTCATCTAGAACTCATTCTTCATTACTAGTCAAAACAATATCTCTCTCGAGGTAGCCTCCCATGTAAAACTTTTATGAGTCCTTATTGATGAAGAGTTAAAATTTGATACCCACCTACTAACCAATATAAAGAAAACCCACCAGAAACTAGGCATGCTGTATCACCATAACCGCTATATCACTCCCACTACTAAACTTGTACTAACACCTTCCTCATTCCTTCTCTCCTGTATGGTGCCCCACTTCTTACCAACCTTCAATCTTCTCTAAAAACAAAACTATCCTCCTGTTATAATAAAATGTCTAAGTTTGCTATCGGCTATAAATCCTCTTCCAACCACTGCAATGCCCTACACAAACTAAATTGGCTCAAACTTCCCAACCATCTTACCTACATTCAACTTACTCATGCCCATAAACTCATCTTTAATCCCTCCATCTGCCCCTCCCTTGCCTCCTCCTTCAAAATGCACCTACCCAACAGACTTCTAAGATCCAATAACCGGAATTTGCTTGATCTGCACAAGCCTGGTCATCCTCCAGACAAACACCTGCTATCCTTTTCCCTAGCTCACCTCTGGAACGCCCTGCCACCTCTTATTCGTACTACAGACAACCACTCTACCTTTAAGACCCTGCTTCATTCCTATCTCAAACCCCCCTGGGAATGTTCCTGCTCTCATCCCACATGATGCACCTCTTTTTTCCCCATTTCTCACACTCCTTTACTTCTCTCTTCTCTTCATCATACTGAGCTTCTCCGACTACGATCATCTTCATTTTTCTCATTTGTTCCTACTCTTGCTCTACTTTTTTTCTTATCGTCCCACCCTTCTTACATTCAACAATTAACACCTTATACCCTTATCCTACTTTAACTCTGCTAAGAGTTCATGTAAAACTGTAATGCCATCCCTGTGTTATTTCACATTGTAACAAATCTAACAGGAATCTGCACCAATGGATTTTTCTTATTTTAATTGACTTATTTTTGTGTGTGTGTAATTTTACCTTTTGCTTTTTTGACTGTATTTTCACTGTAATCGTGGATTTTTTGTCATGTTGTGTAATACCATCATTCTTCAATAGTATTACATAAATGTAAATGCATTGTTGTCATATTATATTGTTGTTCATGGAGCTTTTCTCCCTGGAACTCCATTGAAAACGGGCTCTTCTTGGCCCAGTAGTAAACAAACTGTAAAATAAAATAAAAAATAAATAAAATATATTTGCAAGAAAACACTAAATACATGAGTAAACTAGACTACAAAAATCATCTTTGTCCTAAGGCCAGTTTTAGTATAAGGGGAAATGATAGCTACAGGGTCTATATTAAATCAGCGAATGCTTAAAAAAGTGTATGCTGATTTATTGACCCCATGTAAGCGAAAGCTTACAATTCCGAACACTCGGAACAGCAATTTTTTTCCCAGGGAAAAAATCACTGTTACACAAAAAAATAAATAAATAAAAATAAAAACATCAAAACATTACATAAAGTGTGTGGGGGGGGGGGCTTCGCCCGCACACCCTCTGATGTGGGGGGCTGTGCACCCCACACCCCCCTACTTAAATATACCAACTCTGAGATCGCACTACAGTGATGAAAATGGCAAAGTAATGGAGGCGGCCAAGCGATTTCTTTCCCAGGGAAAGAAATCGCTTATATGCCGTTGCACTATTTTGCTGTTTCATGCTTTCAAGTTTGATCAAGACACATTTGAAGGATTGCATCTTTGATCATATAATAGGAACCCATAGCTACAGATGTTCCCCAGGTTAAGTCTCCTTCAATAGAATATTTTGCACTTACTAATCTCGATAAATTACTGTCAAAGTTGAACAAACAAAATGACCTGTAGATGGCAATGAGCTTACTCTTACCATTCATCCCTCAGAGCCACACGCTCCAGGGATCTAAACCTTGTCAATAAAATAAACAAAACATGCTGGAGGGATAGGTTCCTGACCCAGACACTCCCCAGACTCTGGAATAGACTGCCCATACATGTCAAGCAGAGTGCCTCTTTGGCCCTTTTCAAAAGGAACCTTGACGATTGGATGGGAGAAAGGAAATTCACCCCGGGGTCCAAGCTAGACAGGGGTCCAGGGAAGTAAATAGCATGGGAAGAAATAGCCAGGGAATTGTTATGGCTAGGTTTATACAGGCCCTAAGGTCGATAGCTTAGTACCTACCTATGAACCTATTCAGACTTTTTCAGAACCGATAATATAGCTGAGTTGTAAACGTAACTCTTGAGTTAATCGTTAATATATTGTTATCCATGCTTCACCCATTCAACAGGGCTTCAGATCTGAAGATATTTTTTGAAGGTGTGAGCTACAATGTAGCCATGCATGGAATGTAAACTGGCAACTAGTATTTGCATCATGACTTAAAATGTGGGAGAACAAATAAAGAAGCATAAGGTGAAACAAGATAGTTACAGTATTTGCAAAGTTCAGTTTTGGGCACGTCAGCACAATGGCTGAAATATTTTAGTGTGGCCTTTCTTTCTTACACTTTTGTCACACACATCAGACCTTTACACAGTCAGAAAGTGTCTGCCTTTGGGGTATAGAGGCAAAGTGTGTGTAAAAGCAAAAAGCATTATATTTACTTGATTGCTGTTTAATACTAGTTTATCTGATTTGCCTTGGAGTGGCAGTGCACATCTGTCAGAGCATTACTTTGAAGTTTGTTACTGTGGTCATCGTTTCTTTCATTCTGGACACAGTCAAACATTAATGGTGTACACAAAGACACAGTGGCTGTCTTTGGGGGGGGGGGGTAGGTTGTGCATGAAGGAAATGAACATTCCATTTGCTTATTACTTCTTAATGCTCACTGATGCAAGTTAGCGTGTGGCACTGCATGCATCTGATAGCAACAATTTGAAACATATTTTTAGGGCCAATATTTATTTACACAAGCCAGTGCATTTCTTTGTGCCGGTCCCAAGCCCGGATAAATGGGGAGGGTTGCGTCAGGAAGGGCATCCGGCGTAAAACTTTGCCAAATCATTTCATGCAGACACCAATAAATACTTTAATACTGGATCAGTCGAGGCCCAAGTTAACAACGACTGCCACCAGTACTGTTAGCCAACAGGGTGCTGGCGGAAATTGGGCTACTGTTGGCCGAAGGAGGAGAAGAGGCGGAAGACATGGCCAAAGACAGGAAGAGAGGAGAAAGGCTAGGACTGTGGTAGTGAGGGTCGGAACTTTGAATGTTGGCAGTATGACTGGTGTAGGGAGAGAGCTAGCTGATATGATGGACAGAAGGAAGGTTGGTATATTGTGTGTGCAAGAGATCAGATGGAAGGGGAGTAAAGCTAGGTGTATCGGAGGTGGGTTCAAATTGTTTTATCATGGTGTGGATGGAAGGAGAAATGGCATAGGAGTTATTCTGAAGGAACAGTATACTAATAGTGTTTTGGAAGTGAAAAGAGTGTCGGATAGAGTAATGTTTATGAAGCTGGAAATTGATGGTGTAATGATGAATGTTGTTAGTGCATATGCTCCACAAGTTGGGTGTGCAATGGATGAGAAAGAAAAATTTTGGAGTGAATTGGATGAAGTGGTGATGACTGTACCCAAGGGTGAGAGAGTTGTGATTGGAGCCAATTTCAATGGGCATGTTGATGAAGGGAACAGAGGGGATGAGGAAGTGATGGGTAGGTATGGTGTTAAACAAAGGAATGTAGAAGGTCAGATGGTAGTGGATTTTGCGAAAAGGATGGACATGGCTGTGGTGAATACGTATTTTAACAAGAGGGAGGAGTATAGGGTGACATACAAGAGTGGAGGAAGATGCACACAGGTGGATTATATCTTATGTAGGAGGGCCAGTTTGATGGAAATTGGAGACTGTAAAGTGGTGACCGGAGAAAGTGTAGTTAGGCAGCATAAGATGGTGGTTTGTAGGATGACATTGGTGATTAAGAGGAGGAGGAGGAGTGTGAGGGCAGCACCAAGGATCAAATGGTGGAAATTGAAAAGGGGTAATTGTGAGGTGGAGTTCAGGGATGAGTTAAGACAGGCACTGGTTGGCAGTGAAGAGTTACCAAATAGCTGGGTAACTACAGCAGAGCTAGTAAGGGAGACGGCTAGAAAGGTGCTTGGTATCACATCTGGACAGAGGAAGGATGACAAGGAGACATGGTGGTGGAATGAGGAAGTACAGGAGAGTATACAGAGAAAGAGGTTCGCAAAGAAGAAGTGGGATTGTCAGAGAGATGAAGAAAGTAGACAGGAGTATAAGGAGATGAGGTGCATGGCAAAGAGAGAGGTGGCGAAGGCTAAGGATAAGGCATATGAAGAGTTGTATGAAAGGTTGGACACTAAGGAGGGAGAAAAGGACCTGTACCAATTGGCTAGACAGAGGGACCAAGCTAGGAAAGATGTGCAGCAGGTAAAGGTGATAAAGGATAATGAGGGAAACATACTCACAAGTGAGGAGAGTGTGTTGAGGAGATGGAAAGAGTACTTTGAGGGGTTGATGAATGAAGAGAATGAGAGGGAGAGAAGGTTGGATGATGTAGGGATAGTGAATCATGAAGTACAATGGATTAGCAAGGAGGAAGTAAGGATAGCTATGAAGAGAATGAAGAATGGAAAGGCTGTTGGCCCAGATGACATACGTGTGGAAGCATGGAGGTGTTTAGGTGAAATGGCAGTGGAGTTTTTAACCAGATTTTTTAATGAAATCTTGGAAAGTGAGAGGATGCCTGAGGAATGGAGAAAAGTGTTTTGGTACCGATTTTTAAGAATAAGGGTGACGTGCAGAGCTGTAGTAACTACAGAGGGATTAAATTGATCTGTCACAGCATGAAGTTGTGGGAAGGAGAAGTAGAAGCAAGGTTAAGAAGGGACGTGATGATTACTGATCAGCAGTATGGTTTCATGCCGGGAAAGAGCACTACAGATGCGATGTTTGCTCTGAGAGTATTGATGGAAAAGTACAGAGAATGTCAGAAGGAGTTGCATTGTGTTTTTGTAGACTTAGAGAAAGCATATAACAGGGTGCCTAGAGAGGAGTTGTGGTATTGTATGAGGAAGTCAGGAGTGTCAGAGAAGTATGTAAGACTGGTACAGGATATGTACAAGGGTAGTGTGACAGTGGTGAGGTCTGCGGTGGGAGTGACAGATGCATTTAAGGTGGAGGTGGGGTTACATCAAGGATCAGCTCTGAGCACTTTCTTATTTGCTATGGTGATGGACAGGTTGACAGACGAGATCAGACAGGAGTCCCCGTGGACTATGATGTTTGCAGATGACATTGTGATCTGTAGTGAGAGTAGGAAACAGGTAGAGGAGACCCTGGAGAGATGGAAATATGCTCTAGAGAGAAGAGGAATGAAGGTCAGCAGGAGTAAGACAGAATATATGTGTGTGAATGAGAGGGAGGATAGAGGAATGGTGAGGATGCAAGGAGTGGAGGTGGCGAAGGCGGATGAGTTTAAATACTTGGGGTCAATAGTTTAGAGTAACAGTGAGTGTGGAAGAGAGGTGAAGAAGAGAGTACAGGTGGGATGGAGTGGGTGGAGAAGAGTGTCAGGAGTGATTTGTGACAGACGAGTACCTGTAAGAGTGAAAGGGAAGGTCTACAAGAAGGTAGTGAAACCAGCTATGTTATATGGGTTAGAGACAGTGGCATTGACAAAAAGGCAGGAGTTTGAGCTGGATGTGGCAGAATTAAAGATGTTAAGATTTGCACTGTGTGTGACGAGGGTGGACAGGATTAGGAATAAGTATATTAGAGGGTCAGCCCAGGTTGGAAGGTTTGGAGACAAAGCCAGAGAGGCACGATTACGTTGGTTTGGACATGTGCTGAGGAGGGATGCTGAGTATATTGGGAAAAAGATGCTAAGGATGAAGCTACCAGGTAACAGGAAAAGAGGAAGGCCTAAGATAAGGTTTATGGATGTGGTGAGAGAGGACATGCAGGTGGTTGGTGTGACAGAGCAAGATGCAGAGGACAGGAAGAAATGGAAACAGGTGATCTGCTGTAGTGTCCCCTAATGGGAACAGCCAAAAGAAGGTGATGATTTATTTTTAATTTTGAAAATATAGCCAAAAATCAAATCTCTACATAGTCAGAAACAAATTATTTTTGTAAGGGTGGAGAGGCAGTTTGTATACAAAATTGCTCAAACACCACTGTTACTTGATTACAGTTAAACAATCATCGTTCTGATTTGTCAGTGGCATTATGAGTAGGTAGGTCTTTTGCAGGAATCTGTGTGTAAAAAATTGTTACACCCTTTATATGTATGCAGTATATATGACTTCATACAATTAAAGGAAGCATGACATATCTGAAGGGATGCATCCTACTATGGCTGATTGTAAAATAAGCTGCAAATAGTATTTGTGTTATTTCTATAGGCAAAATGAATTCACTTACATTGTTCTGTCTTTCAGTTTGTAACATTGTTATTATTATAATTTTATAGCAGCCCTACAGTATTTTGTTTTCAGTTCACAATGGACTTCCACATTTCCTCTTTTCACATAGAGGCAAATATATGATACATAAAATCACAAATACAGTGCGCTTTAATAACATAAGGACTATAACCATAATTTATCTGTTCTTGAAAGTGATGTTATAAGATTTTAAGTATTCATAGAGAAATAAATAAATCATTACCAGAAACTGTATACTTCCACTCAGAAATTCAGCATGCAGTTGTTTCATTATCTCTGCACCTAAAAATGCAACAGAAGTGCAGTTTGCAATTAAGCATCCATATTTGTTGTCTAAATGATGCTGGAAAATGTCAAAACTGTTTCATAGTTGTAACCTTAAATTGTTATAACTTACCACACCAATTATATCTGTATACTCATTGCAATGTAACAGGATGTAAAGCTACATTACTTTTATTCATTAGAGCTTAATAAATATATGACTTCTCTTCAGTGTGGGGATGTCAAAAGCATGTCTGTATTGAGTTGTTATATTAGAAGTAAAAACAATTATATTCATGTTTTTTTTCCAGAAGAGGGAACTTTTTATCTCTAGAAACATATTGTGATTCAAACTCCCTGTACTGAAAAAGATAATGTGAGGGAAACAAATTCAGCATTAAGCTGTATTTAAAATCTCTGTGTTTATAATGGCAGTCCTGGTTCTCAAGGAGAAAATCAACCCAAGTATATAGCTCCTTGAAAGATTTTTTTGTGAGAACTCTACAACAGGTAACTGACATAAGGCATTCACTACATAGGCACTGGTTGTAAGTTTTGCTGGAATTTGACAAGAACCTGGCATGTTGCATTGTAACTAGTTTCCATTTGGAGTGGATGAGAAATACACAGTGGTCCAGGATATATCTGAACTGAGTTGTCTTTACGTCATAGAGAAAATTGCATTTTTATTAAAAAGATACCTGTTTGTTGCTGGAAACATGCTAACACTAAAGCCCCTTCATGAAGTCTGATGTGGTCAGCATTAGGGATGAGCTACAGTTAAATCCTTAAAGCTAAAATATTAGCCTTAGGTACATTTTATACCAGAGTACCCATATATAATTCCCTGATTTTTTTTTATTAACAGTTGCCAAAAATGACTGAGATACTTCCAAATATACAAAAGAATGCACAGTCATTTCATAATTAGAACCTTACTTATTGCATTCTGCTCTTTTTTCCATTAGTGGTGGATATATGAGTGCACTTCAGGGTGAGGAATGTAGAATTTGTCCATAATATATTTGCAATGAATTGTCACTGCAGCAGAGATAAACATATACATGGTTCTCTAAAAATAACTTTTTTGTCTCTAGATGCATGTTATTACCTAAACTGGAGGAGACAGTGAGATGGGTTCAAATTCATAACTGAGCTACATTTACATTACCAAGAGTAGAATTACAGTCTTAGGTATGTTTCATATATGAAACATTTTAGATACCCTCAAACAGGACTGGTATATGAGATGTTATTTATAGACACTAGTTGCAGGGGGGGTTGTAGTCATTAGACAATGGCAGGTTGCATTTTCCATTAGAGGTGGGTATAAACATACATTTTGGGGTTAGGGATGCAGCATGTGTTCAGAATAAATCTCTACAGAGTTGTTCTTATATCAGGAGTAAAAATAAATGTTTTCCCCAGAATAAAAACGTTTTCTGTCACTGGAAACATGCCATGAGAGGTCTGACCAAAACTTGTACTGAGAAAGACAATGTGCTGTTATCAAATTTAATAAAAACCATAAGGGAAGAATAGTAGTTAAAGATGGTCTAAAAGAAAGACTGGCATATAGCCTTTCACATGTGCTGAATGTAGGGTTTTACAGGTACATGATAGAAACAGCTTGGAATGCTGAACTGTATTTGATTTCCATTGGAGTAAGTAGGTGACATCATTCGGGTTGGGAATGGAGCATATGGCCAGAATTTAATAGATTATATGCACATATATATTTCTCTTGAATACAGAATATGTCAAACCATTTTGGAGAAACAGACATTTATACACAGGGAGAAAAATTAGCCAAAAACAGGCAACATTTTGGTGACATTACTCTTGAAAATGTTAAGCAACAAAGAGGTTATGCATGGTGCATATTGTCTAAATCTGACTGCATGACATAGTCAGAAAATCTCTGTACAAAAGTATTCAATAGCACAGATCATCGTTCCTCAATATATACATCTCATGTGAGTCAAACATACACAGATTTAAAGATGTTCGGTGTTGGTGAGACTCATTACTTGTACATGGCATACTTTACAATATGGAAGCACTAGGCAGGTGTATGATATCCAAATCAGATCAGATAATACTATTTTGAACAGACAATGTGTGAGTATCTTGAACAAGCTGGCATATTTTGTTGAAAGAACTGCTTTTATTTACTTTGTATAAGTGTTCCTAGAAAACTGTTAATTGGGACTAATATCTTACCTACAACTGCTGTGCACACTGCTTTTTCAAAGCTATGAGATTGCCCACTAATATGCTTCTAACTGTTATTGCAACATATTTTCTTATATCCCACATAATTATTAGCAGCCTTATGGTACCCATGGTGTGCTCAGAGACATATATTACAATGTTCTGTATTTTTGCAATTGAAATGCACAGTATTGGTATGTATACAGATAAGCAGCCTCTCCTTAGAACAAGACTTTATAGCACGGAAGGAGCTGGTATGCACCTATGAACCTTTGAGCTGGGTTGTCTACAGGGGTCTGCTCCTGCTAAACTCACTGTTATCCAGACAAAGAAAAAAACAATGACCCCCATGATGAGTCACTCAAATAAGAAGAACTTGGCCCTGAAAATGAGACTGAGCTCCATCAATATCAGGCACGTAGTTATGGGGTGATCAATATTGTTTGCATATTCTCAATCAGCATGCAAAAAACATGGAACCACTTGCTGATTCCATGCCCACAAACCAAAGCGTATGTGTGTTTATGATTTGGGGCAGATTAAGTGGATGAATGTTAGTCAAATATTAGGCAAGATTATAACTGATTAGGACTGATTAGAAATTGAAATGTGAAACTGTCTCTTCAGACAGGGAGTGACACAACAAACTACTGTTGTAGAAGGCATAGTTTGTGTGGGAGAATGAAAAGTACCAGCTAGCTATAGATATAGCTGACATTACCTCTACCTACAAAATTAGTATTAAACCTAGACTTCTGAGCTAGGGACAATCTGTCTACTATTGTTTTTTAGATGTATCCCTCAGGAGAGGTCTTATGTAGGTGAAAAGCTAATTACTATGTCCTAGCTGGGTGTAATATTGGGATATATGCATTGCAGGGAGTTCTTGATGCTATAACCAACCATCAGCTGCTACATTTTACCCTTTCTAGACTTGCACAGCACATTTTACTGAATTTGTGAATATGGGGCAGTGTGTTTCATCTTTTGGAAACTATTTCTGAATCATTTCATTTGTATATTTTAATGTTTATGCAGGTTATATACATTATGGCAACAAAATTGCCTGAAACAGCCCTCAAAACTTTTATTTGCACAACATTCACCTGGCCATCAATTCCCTTTTTGCAAGAACTGTTGTACTAATCAGACTTTTATTACTTCCTACCTTATATATTTTTGTTTCTTTTTCTTCTTTATGCTGTGTTATGCTCTGAGCTCCGTATGCTTCCAGGCATTTCACAGTGCTCTGAACATGTATTTGCTCAAATGTCAAAATGCAAGACTAAAATCAGTTTAAGCAGAGATTAAAAGATCCCAATGGAAAATATAGTAAAATGTATTAATAATCATAATCCATATAATATTTCAGACTATAAAGACAACTTTATATCAAGAAGCGATTCTTCCAAATAAAATATGCAGTTGATGGACTCAGGCCGCTTGCACACAGAATTTCCAAAGAATGAGAGAATCATTTCCAAATGAGCTAAAAGATGAACCTTATTTCATTCTAAGAAATAAGACAATTATAACAAGATGAACTACCTTCATTAAATATGTTGAAAAAACTAAGCCGTCTTCTACACAATTTTGAAATCGTATCCACCTATCACAGCTGACACATATATTGATCTCCAATCATACTGAAGTCTGTCTACACACACTGTTTTGAACATACATTTTTTTTTCATCAATTGCTGCTGAAAAGAATGTTGCTGTCCAATCAAACTGATTTGTCAATCAGGAAGAGTGAAGTCATTCTACACAAGTTTTCTTTGTGCTATTTGAAAATTTGCAAAACCAGGTAAATGGATTTTCCAGGCTTCTGACTGGCTTAAGTACCACCAACTTTGTATTTAAAAACAAGAATGCCAATTGGATATAATAACAGTAATAGCAAGAGTATTTGTGGCATCTCTCACACCACCCACCTCAACAAGTTTGATAACCAGGCTGAAAGAAAGTTTAGTTAGCTACCAAAGCTGGATAATGATACCATGCATTGTTCTCCATGTTGCTAAACGAAGAAAGCAAAAACAGTCATTTTAGAAAACAAACTAAAGTGTGTTTGAACTAATGTAAGCATGAACTAAATTCCTAAACTGAAATAAAAACAAAGCCCATGCTGATGGCACTGTGACTAAATTTAATAATAGGAACAAGTTGGTGTTCAGAATGAATGAATGAATGAATGAATGAATGAATGAATGAATAAATAAATAAATAAATAAATAAACAAACAAACAACATTAATGTTATAGCAGCTTTATACATACCCCCCCCCCCCCCCACTGACAACTGGTGTTTTAAAGTCACATATTCCTGATTTGAATCACTTAAATATGTGTTTCATTGCTGTCTTATGAAATCCTAAGCACTAGAACGGAAGGCACTTACCCACCTGTGATATTAAAACATATATCATTAAGAAATATTCAATAACAGAATAAGGGTGCATACTTAAAAAGTTGGACATTTGGGGCTGGATTCAATAAACTCTGCACGGATTGCTAAAACCATATGCATGTCGCAGCGTGATGTACACACACTAGAGCTCCGTTTTGTATTCAGTAAGCAGCTGTACACATTGTGTAGAGCCTCGCTAACATGGTAAACATCGTGACATGCTAATTACATTATAAGCAGCTGAACTGCATACTAATCAACCAATTCAAGATGGCAGAGCTATTCAACAAGCTATAAAGCAGTCGTATACACTTAGTGCAGGTTTTGGCCTTGAATTCCAAAACCTATTGGAATACAGCCACGGAAACTACTATACACAGCAAGAATGTTAGGAGCTGCTACTGCTCTTCAGCATGTGTATGTGCAACAGGCTCAAGTCTATGCTGCTGCTGCTGCTAATAGACCCTGGCCAATAAGGAAAAGGGTGTTTAGACCCCATTTAACTTTTCATGGTCTGCATGAGGTGGAAATATTAGAGCACTACAGGGCAGATAGAGGCACACTACAGGAACTCTGCAACCTCTGTTGTCCTCAACTGAGAGCAAGGGCAAACCAAGAGGAATCAATACCTGTGGAGACCAAGGTATGCACTTAGAATTTTAGCTACAGGAACCTTCCAGAGATGAATAGGGGACATGCTGGGGTGTCACAGACATCAGCATCCAGGATCCTACATCAATTGCTGAATGCTATACTACAGCATGCCAGTGACTATATATATTTTCCCTGTACCCCCCCCCCCCAGGACAGTTCTAGAACTATGCAAGATTTCTACCCTATAGCACACTTCACTAAAGTCTTGGTTGCCATAAACTGCACACACATTGAGATTAAAGCACCATCTGGGGAACAGAGAAGGGTCCACATAAACAGAAAGGGATTCCACTTGATTAACTGCCAAGACTTATTTAAAGCTAATGGAATAATCCTGAATGTGTGTGCTGGCAACCCCAGCAGTTACCACGACTCCCATATCTGGGACAACTTTCAGCTCTGCCAAAGGTTTTCCAGGGGGATATCCCACAAGGTCATTTACTGGGAGATGCAGGGTATGCACTCAAATGCACACACACCCATGGAGGAATGCTATAATGAAGCACATGCTCAAACAAGAAAATATCATAGAGCATGCGTTTGGGCTGCTGAAATCACAGTTCCAATGCTTAAATACATCAGAGAGGGGTCCCAGCAGTACGATCCCAGTACTTGTGCTGAAATTTCATTGTCTATGTTATCCTACACAATATTATCCTGAGAAACAGCTTCAACTGGAACACCAAGGGAAGAGGCACACATTCCACCACCACTGGCAAGGTCACCACAGCCACAAACAGGTGAAGACTCAGAGGGGGAGCCACCAGCCACTGTGGGTGTAGGTAGACGTAGGTGTGCACAATATGCCCTTGCCCTGGCTAAGAACCAATGGATAGTACACATGCTGATGACCTAAGGGGTACAGCTTTCATACTATGCACATGCATACAATAAAACTGATGCCAGGCAATGCTCACAACCTTTTCTTACCCATGTAATGGCTGTGTACTGCTAGCATCACACAGAGTCAGCCCTGAATTAAAGCAATTGTAACTCCAGGACTATCAATGTAAATTTTGAAACTGGAACAGATAAATAAATGGGTAAGAACACAAATGAACAGCAGATCCTTGCATGTTGTTGCTTGCAAATGTACATAAAAAGGAGGTTTTCAGTTGTATAGCAATGGCATCAGTATGTGACAGGACTGAGTTATGTCAATAGATTTCTGCTGCTCATCATCTAATAGGCCTCATGCATCAAAGATACACACAATACAAAAACCTGTAAAAATCTGTGCAATTTTCAAAATAGCATCACCAACACATATATAATAAGCACTCAGATGGCTTTGCACCCTGTGCATCAGAAAAAAAAATGCATATGTATCCCTGAATTCGAAAGATAGAAACAAGGTGCTAGCACAGTTATCATAATTTGCACAGGGTGTTGTTTGGGGGGGACAGGATGCCAAGCTGACACAAAAGCAGTGAGTGTGTGCGAGTAAGAAAGACTGGCAGGCAGAAATGTAGCTAATTATCAAATGGCCAATGAGACAGACAGAGCTGCAAGTCTCATAAATGACTCACTAACCTGATGAGGTGAAATGTGTATGGGTAAGTGTCTGCAAGAACACAACCAAGTCCTGTGCTAGCTCTATGTCCTGGCATGCTGGGCAGGTGTGAGCCATACATGGTAGTGGTAATAATTCATTGTCATCAACCTGACCGCGAGAACTAGCTCTGCCAGGAGTTGCACTGGCACGTCCATGCCCATGATCAGATGTGCTGGTGCTACCTGAACATAAGTGATGACTGCTGGATGTGCTCTCCTCATGACTATGCCCAGGACCACAACCCCATGGCCTACCAAATCTGGGTGTGGACATCTCAACCACTGAAGGAGCACTGGAAGTAGTGCCACTAGGGCAGAAAGATCGGGCACTGCCACATTGGCTAACAGCAATTGATGCTACTGACCTATGTCCATGTTGATTATTTTTCCCTCCCAGCACACATTCCATCACAGACACTATCTGTTTCATCATGTCATTCATCCAATCCATTGAATCGGCCACACAGTGAAGGCAGTAACACACGTCAGTCTGTGCCACATCTACAACACTAAGCATATCCTTGGAGGCCATAGTAGAATGTGCCTGTGCCTCCACAGTGGCCCTAACCATATGTCAAGTGGCACTTAATGACACACCAGGATCAGGTAGAGGGTGGACAGCAGACATGCTCCAAGCACCCCTAATAACACTCTCATGCATCACCTTGTCCACACTTTGGCCATGACCGGTGTCAACTGGCACTGAAGCCGTAGTAACCATACTACCCTGATTGAGTTTGTCACCCTCCACCTGTCCAATTTCTGAGGGCTCAGTGGAATGGGTATGCATAGGCATACTATGTCTGATGGAAATCGGGAGGATGGCTGAGTCTCATCCTCAGTGTCAGATTCAACCTCTGCACCTTGACTGTGCCTCTGTTTGGCCACCATCATCATCATAAGAGCCTGCTGATACTCCAAAATCAGGTTGTAGGTGTCCTACACTTCCACTGTCAGGATCACCTGTGATAATAAACAACAAACACGGGATTAAAGTTATTACTACAATACATATTAAAAAATGCATATGACAGCAAAGTAGCACTGGTCACACTATTGAAGATGGTACAGCAATATAGACACTCATTACACCCACCTCACACATACGGATAAATGTATATATCTGATGAATGGTCATCAATAAGTAAAAAACATTTGCTTACCATATGCAGATTACTACACACTTTGTAGGGTGTGTGGTCCAGTAAAAAATGAAGCAAGGGAAGGAGGGTCAGTGACCTAGATTTCCTTGTGGCACCAGGCATAAGTTCAGGTTCATATTAGAAGCTCGAAGGTCCTGCTCAGCGAATACAAAAAGAGCGACACATATTGCGCGGACCATGAAAACAGTGAATGTTCAAAACAGGGAAATTCAAAATGTCGATTTGTCATAGTTGGCCCATCTGCGGTATAGCTCTGTAAGGTAAGTGTGCGATAGTTACGGACCTTAGGCTTAGGGTGCGGGTTAAGGTAAGTGCATAGATAGGTAATGTATGTGAGGTTTAATGTAGGGTTACAAGTAAGGTTTTGTTAAGTGTATGTGTGTGGATTATTTATTTTGTTTGGGTATATCTCTGTAGGGTAAGTGTGTGATAGTTACGGACCTTAGGATTAGGGTGCGGGTTAAGGTAAGTGCATAGATATAGTGTATGTATGTGGTTTATTTATTTTGTTTGGGTAGGTAGTATGCCACGGGCGGTGGGGTTGGCCGAGTATGATGAGTTGTGATTTTAAATTTCGCGGTTTACGGCATTTGGTGTATCCGTGGTTTGGTAAATATGTGTCACTCTTTTCTTATTCGCTGAACAGGACCTTAGAGCTTATAATATGAACCTGTAAGTTCATACCCCCAACACAGGTGAGACAGGGATGTAATCCAGCACACCCTAATTTTTTTATCAATGGTGTTCCACTGTAATTTATATAACAAAATAACAACATAAAGATAATTGTATGTAGCAATAAGTATATATAGGAGGTTGATTGAGCATGCACATGATATCATATGCATTATATGTGTAACTGTGGTTATCATTACAATTATGTTTCTATAAATAAAAATGTATTTTCTGACCTGTGAAGGACTTAACACTTTACTAACAGTCATCTCCACAATACTCATAAAGCAAGTATAGCTGTAAAACAGAAAAATGCACTATGTGGTCTGACACACAACTCAGAAATCTACTCTGAAAATAATACAAGCATATGCATTTCTTACTCTGGTATCACAACTGAGAATGCATAAACTAGGAACTTGTCAGTTCACACAAAGTCATGGTTAATTGAAGTATAGCACCACCCACTCTTTAATTTGTATATATTATTAATGACCATGTTTGACAAACACTTCTTCAGTGGCAATGAGAAAAAAGCACATATGTGGAAACATAGGTTTGAATCCCACATTGCACAAGTGTAAGGCCCCACAGAATATGTGTCAGATCTTAAAACTGATTCCCCCCAAATTCAGGTCTTAAAAGTCAAGTCATTTAACCTATTAGTGTTGACCATTGGACAAACTGTTGTTAGGTGTAGCACCACACATGCCATAAATTAATGCGAACTGTCGCATTATCCTTCCTATTTCATAAACTGCCTTCCTCTCTGTTTAGCATTGTTGCTCAACATGCAACATCATGCAAACATGGTTGGTATGATTCTGTGTGTTTGCACACTGCCATAAAATGCAATATCATGAATTGGCGGGAAAATACTTTTAACTGTTGTTGGATGACCTGTGCAAACATAGCAGGAGATTGGAGAGATGGTGCCCAAGTCATGGCTCAAAGATGGGGTGTGGAGGAGTCAAGAACATTCATAGCACTCCTTATCAGGAGCTACAGCTGTAGGCTGCTGCAGGGGGACTATACTGGGTTTCAGTAAAATTCTGAGGCTTGGAATATACTAGCCAAGGCTGTCTCCAGTGCAACAGTCACTGGAGGCAATGCAGAGCAATGCAGGCATCATGACAATAACCTGAAAAGTCACAAGAAGACATAACTCAACCAGTGGCTGGATGAGTTTATGATTACTGACATCCCACAATGCCAAGACTGGCATCCATAATGCTTTCATGTCTCATTTTCTCTCCTTCTTTATTTTTTAGCTGCTCGGGAAATTTCAGCAAACAAGGAGGTACATGCTGAATGCTTGCAAAGACTCGCAAAGGCAAGGGGTTGCAACACAAATAAACATGATTTAATTAAATTATTGCTGTTCCACACATTAATAGTAACTTAAGCATACAGATCTTAACTGTAAAAGCAAGCATGCATGCTTTATTCTGTAGCTTGAGGTAATTGTAGTAGGTAAGTGTAATAGTGTTTTTCAGATTTAGTTGGTTCATATCCACCAAGTAACAAACGCATTCTAATTAAAACAAATATCATTATTTAATATTAATTTCATCACAACTGGCATAAATGCCATGTTGTTAACTCAATCTGTATTATGCTTAAAAGGATATATACACTATACGTATATTGCAAAGATTATTTGTTTCACAATCCTATTTTTGATTTTGAAAAATCTATAACTACTGTAATAGTAAAAAATATATTTTATTGTAATAAATAATTTTATATTACATAAAATGGTTCTAATTATCTTTTTTTCTCTCATCACACCCCTTATCTCTTTTTTGTAGTTTTATATGTATGCTCATCCCATTCTGATGTCATAATTTTCTGGCAACAAACAAAATGATTTCTGGCACAGTGAGGTAGGCCAACTGCTGTGGCTCAGCCTGCCAACCCTCCACTGACTGCTGCACCAACACCCAGCACATCTGGTAAGCAACTTGGTAGTACTGCCTCTGTAGCCCTTCCACTAACTGTGCCCTCAGCATCTGGTAGCATTGTCCCTGCAGCTGGTGCATTGGTACCCTCTTGGAGTATTGGCGGAGGTGGGGATTATATCACCTGCCAGTAGCTGTTAAGGATGGTGCATGAGGTCATAGAAAGTACCAATGCTGCATTTTTCAGCCATCTAGAGAAACTGCTTGTGGGAATGCAGAAAAAAAAAACAAACATCAAACAATCCCACAGGAAGATGAGGAATGGGGACAGTGATGACAGTTCTGAGGGTGAGGGCTAGATTCTCATGGTCCCCATGCTTGACAGGCATGTGCCTCTGATGTCCACTACTTATCCCCAATGATGGTGTCCCCCAACCTTTTGTGTCCATCACCATCCATGTGTCTGTTTTGTTTGTCTTGTTTTTCTGTACCTGTCCCAAAAAAAAAGTTGTCCCATACATAGCTCTCCACTTCACATACGTGTCTTCTGAAAGGGTCTACTTTGAAACCTCAAATGCTCACAACATCGAGTGTTACAAAGTCGAGACCACAACATCAGAAACACACAATACCGAGATTTCATTACAGCGAGCCACAGAACATCGAAATAGACACACCACAACATCGTGACCCATAACATCAAAAACTTCTATGCAGAAATCACACTCCGGCATCCCAAACGTGCACACATTGACCAAAAATGAGCAGAACTCCACAACTAATAGTATTACATTACAGAATCAGTATGTCCACCTCCTTTTAAATACACTGTGCCGCTCCGAAACACATAAATACTCTTCCAGTGCATATCATACTCAAACATTGCCTTGTACATACTGTGCAAACATAAACCGTAATTGTAAATAAGATAGTGACATCCAAGCTACACACCTTGTTTGTATCACGCTCCACTACAGGACACACAGCATTACAGCTTCAGTAGATTAGCGATAGCTCACAGGAAATCAACCGTAGAGTAGGAGCCCTTGTGGTTAAGCACATGCTCAAACTGCGAGTGGTGGAACACTAGCTTCCTCTTCTTAAGTGATGGAGGAAACTCTGCTGCTAAACGGATTCTAGGCTCCTCAACCCTGTCTTGTTCCCATGCGAGTGTTGACAACAACACAGCCAAATCTGTTGCCTGAGTGCCAAGCAGTATCTTCAGTCTCCTATGCCACACCTCAATACTATTCAGCATCCATGGCAAACATAGGCTGTTTAACTCTGATATGTTCCAGAATGTGATGGGGAACAGCAGCGGGAATCATGCAAAAGGCATACTCCTGGTTGTAAACTTTCTAGGCTTGCCAAATACCATTCACTGAAGTACCGTAACAGATCTCTACCCTCGGCAGGGAACACGTCCTGTAAGGAATTAAAGCCTGATACCACCTCCTCCTCCTCCTCTAGAAATGCTGATGCCACCATGCATTTCACAGCCACCTGGAATTCCTGGCTAGAGTTATAAAGGGTAGCTAAGCCCAATGACTGCACTTTATACCAGATATTCTGGCCAAAGTGGAAAAAAACAGCCTTTAGGTATCACTCCTGCAAGATTTTTATTTATTTATTTATTTAACATTTGTTGACTGGGAAAGTCCGACTAGGTTCCACAGATCCTGTTTTCAGCAGAGGCCCGGGGAGAAATGCTCCAGAAGCATGTCTTTAGAATGTGGGAGGAAACCGGAGTACCCGGAGGAAACCCACGCGAACGCAGGGAGAACATGCAAACTCCACACAGAAGGCACCCCAGCCGAGAATCGAACCGGAGAACCTCTTACTGTGAGGCAACAGCATTAACCGCTGCACCACTGCACCATGCACTGTGATTATGTACACTCTTAATCGCTGCTATTTCATAGTCACACATTGTATACTTCATACCTGGCTCAAAGTCATGCTCTTGTAACAGCTGAAATATGCATTCCCACATCACATTGCATGATCATAATGATTTCTTTAACATTAAACAGTACAAGAGAGGGACCATCTTGTTATAACCTCCATACTTAAGGATTCCATAAATGCTATATAACTGCCTGTATATTAATCCCTTATAGAAGAAGGTCCCATCCATGAGCCATATACTAGGGTGACTTAAATCATACAGATTAGAAACAGTTGTAAACACTAACACTGTCACATCACTTGCTGGGTCTATATAGCACTTTTCTATGAACTCACCATCTTTCAAAGGGAAATCACTTAGGCTACCAGTTTGTAATGTTATCTGCATGTCAGCCTGACCCCTACTATGCTTCCTACAGATCCTACCCACTTGTTGCAACAATGCCTTCCTGTTTGGTAGACTGGAGATAAACTTTGTGGAGGTAGATGCCATAACGTCATCCACAATCAAACAAGGGGTATCCCTAGACAGTTCAGCCTTCTGTCTCAACTCATAACTCATGAGATACCTTTCTACTTCGGCCAGACTCCCTGCGTGATGGTGTGCTATGGATCTACAGAGCTC
Organism: Protopterus annectens; assembly: GCF_019279795.1. Taxonomy (NCBI): domain Eukaryota; kingdom Metazoa; phylum Chordata; order Ceratodontiformes; family Protopteridae; genus Protopterus; species Protopterus annectens. The sequence goes on from NC_056735.1 coordinate 142,741,210, forward strand.
TTCCCCATTAGGTACTGTCATAGTGACTGCTCTACCTTTGCATTTCTCCGCGTATTTATGTTTGCAGCACCAGTACTTCTTTGTAGCCATAGTACATTCCAAATTATAAATGTAGCCATCAACTATGAGTATTTCCCGGCCCTTCTGGGATTTGGTGGTGGTGTAGTCATGTCTTACTACTCCAGGGCTTTCTAATGCGATTTCCGCCATAGTGAAGATGTTGGATACGGTGTTGCCATTGGACAATAACTATTTGTACTGGCTTCTATTCACCGTGCATGGTCCATACAATGTTTTAAAGTGACAGCACCTAGTTCAGTTATGCAGTACATCTCTATTTCAGCAAGTATACCCTTTTACATATACTGTCATTAGCACCAAAGGTGTAGTTTTTATGTTTGCTTTACTGTTAATACCAGAAGTGGTTACTGACAGTAACAGCTGTGGTACAATATATGCTGATTATGATGTTCTTCATGTTTCACTGTTGCAGTCCTAGCATACGGGTTATCCAGCTGCCGGTAGCCCTCAGCCAGCCCGAATACCAGAGTCCTTGGTATATGATGTTGGCTGCCGTCGGTTGTAAAACTGATATCAGAACGTCAGGTATAAAGGGAGGCAGCTAATGCCATTTCCTCAGTCTTTCGTGCCACGGAGCTCGAAGCAGATGCAATTCACACTAGTGCCGGTCGGCCTTTTACCTTCTTTTTGCTTTCTGACTACCAAGTTGAAGACGCCTTCAGATAAGTACCCCATTGGGGATCCTCCTTTCTTGCTTTAACGAATGTCAGATAAAGTTAATAACTGTCTTGCCTGTGGAAAACAGATTCTGCACCGTGATTTTCATTTCTGTTGTATAACTTGTTTGGGCCTTGAGCACGACGCCCCTAATTGCGATCTCTGTGCCTCCTTTAACCCGCGTACCATAAGCTGTAGAGCTAAGATTTTGTATAAACATTTCGGAGTCTGGCCTAAGTTCATTGGTATGGTGTCTTCTGGTCTCCCGGCTTCGGATATACCTAGGAATGCAAAGACAAGGACCGCGACAGGCCTAGGGTTAAATCTGCTGATGACGCACCGGTGAAATTGGTCATCAGTCCGGCAGTAGTCAGTGAGGTACTTTCGCAGCCCCTGCAGTTCACAGATTTTCAGCCACAGGCCTTTGCCAAGACCTTTACTTAGCCCTCCATGCCGCAGTCTGCTATTTCGTCTTCAGACCCTCTGCCTGTCACTGCCTCAGATGGGTTCGGAGCCGCTATGCAGGCACCGGCTTCTGACGCCTCTTCTCTTCAACATGAGACCAGAACCAGACCGACTACCTTAGGCCATACTCCTGCAGTTGCTAGGCCTCCTGAGTCCCTCCAGATTGCTAGCAAACCTTCCAGCTGCAAGCCTTCTCACAGGCAGGTGTCGGCCTCCCCTCCTGTGCCTCAGTCCCAGTTGGTAAAGATGGCTGGTGATCTTTTTTCACCGATTAGGGGCTCTCACCCTCCCCTTTTCAAGAGGGCTAGGGAATTGTCTCCTGACGTTTTGTCCATCTCAGATTCTGAGGTTTCCAGTGTTTCTGCTGGTGAAGAAGGAAATTCTCAACTTTTTTCTGGCTTTGAGGATTCTGATGCTGAGGAATCTATCCCTTTTACCTCCCCTCCAAAAGATCTTTCCTTTGGAGATACTTTGCATACTCTCAGGGAGCACTTTAAATGGGACTGTCAGGATTTTCCCCAGTATAAGAAGAGAATCAGGGAATTTTTGGATTTTCCACAACATAAGCCTCTGGCTATACCTCCAGTTTTGGAAGTTGTGGATGATGTCTTCATGGAAATTTTTTTAACTCCTAATTCTGTCCCTCCTGCCCCCAGAAAATCTGATAGGTATTATAGGGTTCCTGATTCTCATCAATTCCTTTTTAAAAACTCTACTGCTGATCCTGAGATTATTTCTCAAGGCCCCAAGGGTGTTAAGGCTCCTATTGCTAAAAACCCTGTTCCTTCTGATAAGGAGTCTAGGGCCTTGGACAGGTGGGGTAAAAAAGTCTATACCTCTGCAACCCTTGCCTTTAGATCTGTGAATTGCCTTTTTCACATGCTTAAGTATCAGCACCATACTTTGGAGACTATTAAGGTTAAACTTGGGGATATTCATTCCATGTTGGAGAACAAGGATTTACAAGACTTACTGAATTCTGCCACTCTAGTTAAGCATTCATTACATTGTGTTTTTTGACAATTTGGAGGCTTCCTGCAGAGCAGCAGCCACTGGTTCCATTATTAGAAGGCATTCCTGGCTCAGGAAACAGCCTCTTTCTGAACCTGTTCAATCTAAATTGCTGAATGTTCCTTTGCACAAGGACAATCTTTTTGGTAATAAGGTTGAGGAGGTACTGAAGAAGTATGAGGATAAGGCAAAATCTATGCAAGCTGTAAAAGATTTCCTTCAGGTTCAGCCTCATCGGTTCAGTAGGCGTTACCCTTCCAATAATTGGTCCTTCCCTGATCCTGGCAAGCAGGGTCGCTCTAGACCTAGGGGTTTCAGATCTTCCAGAGGACAGGCTTCGGCCCTTCAAAGGGCTAAACAATGGCATTCTTCTTCAGCTAAATCGGGGAGTTCTAAGCCAGCTTCCCAAAGCAAGCATTCTTAATACCTCCGGCCTTCTTGTACCTACCTCTGCAGGCCCTGAGTTTCCTTTGGGGGGAAGGTTAACCAGGTTCGCAGAGGTATGGTCTACCATCACAGATGACAAATGGGTGCTCAATATTGTAAACCAAGGTTACAAGTTTTATTTTCACACCTTCCCTGTGCTGAAATGATACCCAGACATACCCAGAACTCTCAGGATAGAGGTAGAAAATCACATTTCTTCTCTACTGATCATGAGGGCTATAGAGACAGTTCTTGCAAATCAGGCAGGCCTAGGTTTTTATTCAAGACTTTTTCTGGTACCCAAAAAAAGGGGGCACCTGGTGCTCTATTCTGGATCTGTCAATTCTAAACACTTTTCTGGTGATTCCCAAGTTCAAGATGCTCACTCTTCAACAGTTACTACCCATGCTGGACAAGGATTCATGTCTGGTAACTTTGGATCTCAAGGAGGCTTATCTCCACATTCCAATAATGGAAAGTTCCAGGCAGTTCCTTCGCTTCAGGGCAGCACTTTCAATTCTCTGCACTGCCCTTTGGCTTATCTACTGCTCCCAGAGTTTTTACAAAGTGCCTGGCTCCAGCTATTCCTTTTTGCAGGCAGAGAAACATCCAGATTTATCCTTATCTGGATGACTGTCTCATTCAAGCAAACTCCCCAGAACAACTAGAAAAGGATTTGGAATTCGTGAAGAACATTCTCACCTCTTTGGGTTACACTCTCAAGGAAAATAAGTCAAAGTTGGTTCCTACATGAGAGATTGTTTTCCTGGGAGCGAGTCTGAATACAGCCACCCAGATGGTATTCCTCCCTCAGGAGAAGCAAGAAGATCTTTTGGCTTACTTCAAGAACTTGGCAAGCATGACCCAGCTCTCTGCAAGGCAATTCCTGCAAGCACTGGGATTCATGGCTTCATGTATTCTGATGATCCCATATGCAAGCTGCATATGAGAAAACTTCAATGGTACCTCAAGAATCTTTGGTGTCAACACACACAGGACTTAGACTTGATTCTTCCCTTAATTCCCTATCTACAAATGGAGTTCCTCTGGTGGGCGACAGCCTGTTCTCAGAACAAAGGTCTGCCTTTCTGCCCACCACCTGCCAGCCAGACTCTCATCACAGATGCCTCAGATTATGCATGGGGAGGCTCATTTGAAAGGCAGGGGCATACAGGGGACTTGGAGCACCCAGCAGATTCAACTGCACATAAGCTTAAAGGAACTGATGGCAGTGCAGCAGGCCTTGCTGGCTTTCAAGGGCCTACTCTACCCTGGGACTCTGCTCCTCAGGACAGACAATACCACAGTCATGTGGTACATCAAGAAGCAAGGGGGGACTCACTCTTACCCCTTGTGCAAACAAAGCATGAGACTATGGTCCATAGCAGCATCCATGGGCTTACATCTAATAGCCCAGTATCTTCCAGGGAGGCTAAATTCCTTGGCGGATCAATTGAGCAGACATGTTCTGGATCCTCACGAGTGGCAACTGAACAAAGTCATTTTCCATCGCATCACTCAGCATTGGGGCACTCCACAAGTGGATCTTTTCTTCTCTCACACCAATCATCTCCTTCCAACTTTCTGCACCAGGGAGTTTCACAACAAAGCTTGGAGAGTGGACGAGCTGTTCTTCCCATGGACACAACTCTCAATTTATGCATTCCCTCCTCTGCCTCTTCTTCCCAGAGTGCTGATAAAGATAAGGGATGAAAAACCCAAGGCGATTCTTATAGCACCAGATTGGCCCAGGCAGCATTGTTATCCCCTTTTTCGCAGCCTTTCCCAGGCTCAGCCTTGGCATCTTCCCCTGATACCAGATCTGTTGGTTCAGGAAGGAGGAAGTTTTCTTCATCCTCATCTTCAAACTCTGCATTTAACTGCCTGGTTAATTCTTTAAATCTTTCCCAACAGGTGGTGGAAGTTCTTCATGAGGCCAGGAGGCCTAGCACCAGAAAATCCTATGCAGATAAATGGAAGAGATTTTGCTCTTGGATGCTGGCTAAAGGAGAAGACTCTTCTCATCCTTCTCTTTCCCTCATTCTTGATTACCTAGCAGGCTTGCTTAATGGTGGGCTTTCCTTTTCTTCAATCAAAATTCATGCTTCAGCAATTTCTGCTCATTGCTCTTTTGAGCAACCCATTTTTTCTCACACCTTAATGAAGCAGTTCCTGAGGGGAGCTAGCAATCTTAGACCTCCCAGAAGACCTCCTACTCCTGCTTGGGATCTAAATTATGTCCTGGAAAAGCTTACTCTACCTCCCTTTGAGACAGCTGTCTCTGCAGATTTGAAGTTTCTCTCCTGGAAGACTGCTTTTCTTTTGGCTATTACTTCAGCCAGAAGAGTTTTGGACATACAAGCCTTAATGGCAGTAGAACCTTTCATTATTTTTCATTCCGATCAGATTTATCTGAGAACTAACCATTCCTTTATGCCCAAGGTGGTTTCCAGTCTGACCCTTAACCAGTCTATTCACCTACCTACCTTTTTCAATAATCCCCAGAATAAAGGGGAAAGGATTCTGCACTCCCTTGATGTGCACAGACTGTTGAGATTTTATTTAAACAGGACTAAATCCTTTCGAAAAACTGAACAGTTGTTGGTTAGTTTTGCTCCTGGGGCTCAAGGTAAAGCTATTTCAAAACAAACCATCTCCAAATGGATTGCTCATTGTATACACTTTTGTTACCTGCAGCATGGGAAGGTTCCCCCTCAGGGTATTAAGACCCACTCTACTAAAGCAGCCTCTACCTCTGCAGCTTTTCTGACAGGTGTGCCTACTAAGGACATTCTAGAAGCATCTACTTGGTCTTCTGTCCATACATTCACAAAGCATTACAATCTACCCTTGTTTTCTAAATCCAGGGCTGGTTTTGCCTCTGCAGTTTTGCAGGACCTTCTTACCAACCCTTAACCTGTGATTCATCCTCCCCCCTTTGTCTTTTTCCTGGGCTTTGGAAATCAACTCACATGTTAGGACTACAACAGTGAAACATGAAGAACATAGTACAGTTGTGTACACTTACCATAAATGTAGATGTTCGAGTGTATTCACTGTTGCAGTCCTGCTTTCCCACCCTCCATTCCCCCTCTTTTCCTAAGGCACAGACTACTTATTTTTATTTTTTTGATGGCATGTTTCCAGGGTATTTCCTTCCTGGGTTAGCCTTCTTTTGGGGGCTCCTGACAGTTAAGGCAAGAAAAACTGAGGAAATGGCATCAGCTGCCTCCCTTTATACCAGACGTTCTGACATCAATTTTACAACCGACGGCAGCCAACATCATATACCAAGGACTCTGGTATTCGGGCCGGCTGAGGGCTACGGGGAGCCGGATAACCCATATGTCAGGACTGCAACAGTGAATACACTCTAAAATCTACATTTATGTTAAGCGTACACAACTGTACTTGCTTTGTACATCTAGTGTTGTATAACAGTAGTTATGTGTAATGTTTCTAACTGACAGTGGTTGTATATCCCATTTCCTGCTGTATGACTGCTTTCGATGTTCTGCCACTCGATCTTATAACAGTCAATGTTATGGATGCAGGTTTTCGATGTCCTGTGGCTCGCTGTAATGAAATCTCAGTATTTCATGTTTCCAACATTGTGGTCTTGACTTTGCAACACTCGATGTTGTGAGCATTCGAGGTTTCAAAGTAGACCCCTTCTGAAAACACTTGATTTGGTCCAATTGGCTATACAACATGACTGAGTTGTTGTCACCCATTTGGTTGTGGTGATAGTCCAGATTCATCCAATTTTCTATGCATGTTCATATTACACTGTTGAAAAAGTGGATGGCCGTGGTTCTTTCCTAATTCCCTCCTGCAAATTCCTATATTGCTTCTCCTTTGTTCTTCCCCCTACTAGCTCTGCATTTCACCACTTTCCTATATACCCCATTTTCACATCTTTAATCTGGTCAAAAAATAGAATCACACACCACACACAAGGCAGAAATGTCACCTAATAAAGCCTTCACTTTTTGTTTTGTGCATTTGCACAGAGTTTGGCATCACACACCAGTACTAAGCAATAGTGAATGGCTCTTCATGTCCTATGGCAAAAGCTTTGAGTTTTTGCCATTGGTCACACTAATCCATTTATCTCCGCACAATGTTTCTTAAACTCACTGTGCTAAAGGCACTGAATATAGCAAAATGCAAATTCTTATCTGGACCACAAACTAATCATTATGGAAATCCACATTTCACTCATACCCCCCGCAAAGATAACCACCATTAAAAACTTCTCCAAAATTGACTTTGGGCTCCTAAAAACAGAGGTGGCTAATTTCACGGCATCCGTGTCAATGGAAAGTAGATGCATGACTGCTGAATCATACAACAATGCACTATATGAACATGTACATAAATGCATGGAACTAGCCATACCCAACAGAACCAAGACAGTCTCCTCCAAATAAAGGAAGCCAATCTGGTGGTCCCCTGCCATGAATAAACTCTACAATAAAAGGAAGAAACTGTTGCAGAAAAAGGTGAATTCCCAACACTGGAAAAACTCCCTTATTAGCCTCAACAAAAAGTTGAGATCCCTCATCAAAACCTCTAAAGCCAGCTATGAAGGCAGAATTGTGGCAGACACTAAAAACAACCACAAAGCTTTCTATAGTTATATCAAGAATCTCCATGGCAATACCCAGGTTTGCTCTGAGTTACTGCACAATGGTACCTCCTATACTGAGCCAACAGATATTGCCAACATACTGGCCAACAAATACAGTGCCAACTTTACCTCTCTCTCCACCCCTAAAGGACCAATCACTATACCAGAGGAATACCAGGCACCCAGCATTACTGCAGCACAGGTTAAGGCTGCATTGTCTAAGGCCAAGAATACAGCTTCCATGGGACCCGACAATATCCCTGGATGTGTTCTACATGAACTATAAAGTGAACTGGCACCACATCTGTGTTGCCTGTTTAATCACAGCATCACCTCAGGCTTTGTCCCTACCAAATGGCGCACTGCTACAGTCATCCCTCTCCATAAAGGGGGAGCGACTACAGACCCTGGGAATTATCGCCCCATTAGCCTGATGAGTCTGATATGTAAGGCTATGGAGTGCATCATTATGGACCTAATTGACAAGGATAGAGGGAATCTCCAAACTCTAGATCCCACTCAATTTGGTTTTGTGAAAGGTAGATCATGCCTGCTCAAACTGGTTGACTTCTTTGAGTCAGTCACCAGAGCTGTGGATGAGATCAAGGCAGTTCATACAGCCTACCTCGATCTGACCAAGGCCTTTGATACCATTCTGCACTCAAGAATTATTGATAAACTCACCAAACTAGGCATCGACCCCTATATCACTAGGTGAGTTGCAAACTGGCTCACAGATAGAACCCACAGTGTGAAAGTAGTAGACTCCGAGTCAGACTGATGACCAGTCATGAGTGGAGTCCACAGGGTTCTGTAGTGGGTCCTCTCTTGTTTGGCATCTACTTCTCAGAAGTCCAGGCCAACACAGTGAGACTCTGGCTGACCAAGTTCACAGACGACTGCAAGCTGGGAGCCATTATTAACTCCCCAAGTGATGTAGACATCCTACAGAAAGGTCTCACTGAGACCAATGACTGGTGTTGAAACCATGGCCTTAACCTTAATGCCAAAAAATGCGTCATCATCCCCTTTGGGAAAAACTCATTTCCCACTAATTACCACATTGATGAGAGCCCACTGAACACTGAAGGCATTATAAGAGATCTGGGGACACAGGTTGACAGCAACCTCTCCTTCGACCACCACATTGCCACTGTGGTCAGAAAGTCCTTTTGTGTGGCACATCTCATTACCAAGGGTTTTGCATCCAGGAAGAAAGAGGTCATCATCTTCGTCTATTCTTCCCTCATTAGGCCAGTCATCGAGTATAATGTCCCATTTGGCATGTACCTCACTAGACACATGCAACAGCTGGAAAAGCCACAAAAGTACCTCACAAAGAGGATCCTGGGCCTTAAACACATGTCCTACATGGACAGACTCAAAAAACTTCAGCTATTCTCTGTCTCATATCATCTACTAAGAGGCAATCTCTGCTTGACTTACAAAGCCATGTCTGACTCAGCTCTGTTAGAAATGCTATATCTAAAGAAATCCCAATCCCTCCACACCACACACTTCAGAGATTTCAATCTCATTACCACAATCAACAGAACATGCTGGAGAGACAGGTTCATAACCCAGAGACTGCCCATGCTCTGAAATAGACTTCCCATACATGTCCAGCAGAGCACCTCACTGGCCCTCTTCAAGAGAAATCTTGATGAGTAGATGGGAAATAGAAATCCACCCCAGGGATCACACCAGTGGCTGTACTTGACAGAGGCACTGGAAACTAACATCAGGCAGCACAATGCCAGGACACTTCTATGGGCTAGGTTTGTAAAAGCTCCAGGGCCATTAGTCTAGTACACACCTATGAACCTATGAGTATTGATGTAAATCACTTGAATGATTTTTTTTCGTTACAGTAGCTTTAAGAGTTTGAGTCCTGATGCACCTCTAATCATTTCTTAGTGCAATCACATATGTGTATTACATATTTCATCACAGATATATTAAAAGTTTCAAACATTATGATTTCTCATGAAGATATTGATTACTGTCCACAAATGAGTATTTGAAGTGATATCCATCCCCACTGCTATCACATATTTAACCAACCTTGTTCTGCTTGCCATAAACCTGTTGTCCCTCTCCTAAGCCTTCTCTATCCCTATGTCACTCACTTTATGCGGGTCTACTTTAATTAAATGAAAGCGCAATCCGTCGAATACGAATCCGTCGACACATAAACAGGGAAACGTGACAATGTCGAACATGCAAAACCGTGAAATTTAAACATCGAAACCGCAATAGTCGGCCAACTCCACAGCCCGTAACATACTATTTACGTAAACACAACAACAAAAAACACATACATACACTAACCAAAACCCTACTACTAACCCTAAATTAAAGCACCAAAACCCCACTTGTAACCCTACACTAAACCCCACATACACAACTATCTATGCACTACCCTTAATCCCTCCCTAACCCTAAGGTCCGTAACTACCGCACACTTACCCTACAGAACTATACCCACACAAAGTAAATATTCCACACACATACACTTAACAAAACCCTACACTAAACCTTACATACATTACCTATCTATGCACTTACCTTAACCCGCACCCTAACCCTAAGGTCTGTAACTATCGCACACTTACCTTACGGAGCTATACCACAGCGGGCCAACTATGACAATTCGACATTTCTGATTTCGCTATTTAATGCATTCAACGTTTCTGCATTTTGCTGTTTACGTGTCGACTGATTTGTATTCGATGGATTGCGCATTCGTTTAATTAAAGTAGACCCCTTTATGCTACTCAGCATGTAACTGTAATAATAGCAACGAACAAGAACAGGGCCATTGATTTTGCATTAAAACAAATACTGCTAGGTGTATGTCCATCTCTCCTTGTATTCATCCCATCCATCCAAATACTCTGTATATCTGTGGCTGTATTAGATTGATGGATGGCATCTGCAGACTGACTTGACTGTGCTGATGCATAATACTAACATGTTACCTTAATGCAATAGTTTATCATTGTTCATGCACTGTGGAATTTTGTAAAATCATATGTAGAATTCTGTTAGTGACATGTTCAGTTGATGATGGATTAAATCTTCATCTAATGACATGTGAAAACTGTCCTTACTGTGACAAAGAATACAGCACACACTTTTCAGGATATCTGGCCATACACAAATAGTTAGTATATCTGCTGTCAGAAATAATAATTTCAAAACATGTACCACCCCTTGTCATTTCTAGAAAGCTGTGCACACTATTAAATCATGTTTTGAAGTGAGGCCTGCAGAACAGCTAATAGTTGTACAACTGTATAGAGGTAGGCATTAATCATACAAATTGTGGAAGATACACAAATATACTTCACTGTAGTCATTGCTTGTCACATTTGCTGGAAGTATCATATTACTTTTATATCTGCAAATATACAGAGCTGAGTATATTTTTTTGGTTTTAGAGTTTGTACTGCTAGTTGTTGCTTAGATCTCTGTTGAAACTGTTTTGTCCCACTCACCCTCCCTAATTTTTGGTTTGTAGTTTAAATTTGGTGGCTTTTGCAGTTGCCCGCCCCACTGTAAATTTGATCTGGGACACTCCGCCAGTCCCATCTCTTTACCACATTCTACCTAATAAACTCTTTCTGCACTTGCTTTTAGTCCTTTTTAATTTAATTGCATTTTTAAACTGTGTTTGGTCTAATATTGCTACATACTCAAGTGTGCTAGCTTGCACTGCATGTGAATTGTTTTTACTACTGTTTTTGCTACTTTTCTGTAAAAAAAAAAAAAAAAAAAAAACTGTAAGCCTGTTTCCTACCTTTCCTGTAACTAGTGTTCCAGATACAGCTTTACTGTATCCAGGACTGTATGTAAGCTTCTGAGCCCCCCAAGCCTTTCTGTGTTGGAGAGAAGCCTTCTAGCTTATCAGTGGGAGTGGTGAGCATTAGGTAACCTGTCTACCACATAAGGAGTGATTCTGGCCCAGAAATTGTAGTTATTGGCCGTTTGGGCAATCTCTTCCATCTCTCTCAACTTTCTGATTTGAAAGCCTGCATTTGCACTTGTTTTTGTCCTGTAACTCGTCTAGTGCAGATACAGATTCTTAGTTTTAGCACTTAAATTTGCTTATTCATGCTCAGCTATTGTTCAGAACTTGTAAGCACTAAATAAGCTACTAATTACTATAGCACTCAATCTTCCTCATTACCTAGAGGAAAACAGTTTTTGTACTTACTTTTCTCACTTGCGTAGAGAAAAGCAGCTCTTGTACTCACTTTCCTCACTTATCTAGAGGAAAATAGTTTTTTATTCAGGCATGTCCAAGGGTCAGCTCCCAGTGTTCTCTCCTGTCTATCTGATGAATCTGGGCATCTTGAGGCAATGTAGAAATTGCCTCATGTACACAGACAACCCTCTCCTCCTACCACCCAACACTACAACCTGTGAGAGATGCACTTATCTAGCCAAACTGGAGGTAAAGCTCTCTCCAACCAAGAGTGAACTTGACAGTCATGAGGAGACGGTAAACATTTGCACCACACCACACTCATTACATAGTCTCACTAAATCTACACCACCAAAATCCACACATAATAACACAAAAACATTTGCGGAGGCTCTCAGTAATAATCTGTCTAAGCAACAGAGACCTCCAAAGCCGAAACGCAAGCAAACTCCATCCCTCAACACAACCCAAATGACACATAGCCCACAGACTCAGTGTGCCACTAAACCACAGCCAATAAGGCAAAACAAAGTACCCAACACACTAGTCATAGGTGACTCTATAGTCAGGCACACAGATGTCCCACTCACGAGGCTAAACAAGGAGAAGGTTACTGTCGGCTGCCTGTCGGGTGCCAGGATCCACCACATAACCCATGCACTCAGGTCACTCCACAACAAGTACAAATATGACTCTGTCATTGTCCATGTTGGTGTGAATGACCTGAGATGTACCTCCCTAGACTACATGAAAAGAGACATGGAAGAGCTCTCCAATCTTGTAGTCCAGGCAGAAATGACCCTAGCCCTGAGTAGCATTCTGCTATCACCCCAAATGATACCGCAGTACAAGGACAAACTGATTGACTTCAACAATTGGCTAAGCTTCTGGTGTCATTCTAAGGGGATCCAGTATCTGTTTGCTTGGGATAACATGGTCAACAGACCACGATGCTTTGCCACAGATGGCTTGCATCTGTCGCCCCTGGGATTCCAGATACTGGCTAAGGCTCTTGCTGCCCCTATAGTGCCTTTTTTAGGCAAGGTTCAAATAACAAATTCACCACCATAACAGGAACAGGCAAGCAAAAACTGAGGGTAATGCTACTCAATGCTAGAAGTCTAAATCTCAAAATGCACTCACTCGAGGCACTCCTTAAAATGGAGAACATCGATATCTGTGCAGTGACTGAACCTGGTTCAAGGCTCCAGAGAGCACCCCTGCATTACCAGGCTATAACTCATACCCCACTTTTCGGCCATTTAACCTGGACCGAAACACCAAAGGCTGAGGTGTGCCCATATTCATTAAGGATATCCACACCTCCAGGCTAGTTGCTCAGCATAATACATCCGAGGTTATCCAAATGCAACTAACTCTGGGCAAAACTGCAATACAAATTGTAGCTTGGTACGGATTCCCCACCATGCCCCAGGATTCCCACTCCTCTTTTCTTGATGTACTGGAAAATAGTAGGGTTCAACCAAACACCCTAATAATGGGCGACTTCAACTACCCCACCATTAACTGGGAAAACTACTCATGTACCAACTCCTTAGCTCAACACTTTATGGAATTCATAAACTCCAATGCCCTGGATCAACTTATCCACACCCCCACCAGGGGCAACAATATCCTAGATCTAGTCATTACCAACATGAGTGACCGGTGTTCCACACCTGAAGTCAACTCCTTGTTGGTCCGATCCGATCATAAGCTAATCACCCTTGATATCCACATCCCACTCACACTCCCCATTAAGGAAACCATGATAAAACATTTCTCCAAATCAACTTCATGCTTCTTAAGACAGAAGTGGTAAACTTCATGACACCCATGCAGATGGACAATACAGTTACAACTGCTGAATCCTACACAAATGCACTCTATAAGCACTTACACGAGTGCATGGATCATGCTATCCCAAACAGAACCAAGACGATATCCTCCAAAGAAAGGAAGCCAATCTGGTGGTCCCCTGCCATAAACAAACTGTACAACAGAAGGAAGAGACTGTTGCAAAAGAGAGTAAAATACCATGAGTGGAAGAGCTCCCTGGTCAGCCTCAGTAAGAAGCTGAGATCCCTTATAAGATCCTCCAAAGCTAGCTACAAAAACAAAATTGCCATTAATTCTAAGAATAACTACAAAGCATTATATAGCTATGTCAAGAATCTGAATGGCAACACCCAGATCTGCTTTGAGTTACAGCACAAAGGTACGAAAATTACAGAATCAACTGATATTGCCAACATTCTGGCAGATAGGTTCAGTGCTAACTTTATCCCCCTCACCCCCTAAAGGGCCCATATCTATACAGGAAGAATGCAGAGTCCCTGTAATCACAACTATGTAGGTAAAAGCTGAACTCTCTAAAGCCAAAAACACAGCATCCATGGGACCGGACAACATCCCAGGCTGCGTTTTACATGAACTTCAGAACAAACTGGCTCCCCACTTAAGCACCATGTTCAATAATAGCCTCACATCAGGCTTTGTGCTCACTGAATGGTGCATAGCAACAGTTACCCCACTCCACAAAGGGGGAGCCACCACTGATCCCGGGAACTATCGACCTATTAGCCTGACGAGCCTGGTCTGCAAGGCCATGGAACGTATCATCATGGAACTCATAAACAAAGACATTGGTAAACTCCAAACTCTGGATCCCACCCAGTTTGGGTTTGTGAAAGGCAGATCATGCCTCCTGAACCTGATCGACTTCTTTGAGGCAGTCACCAAAGCCGTTGATGAGGGTAATGTTGTTCATACAGCCTATCTTGACCTCGCCAAGGCTTTCGACGCCATCCCCCATTCTGGAATTATAGCTAAACTCACTAAATTAGGTATAAATCTCTACATCACAAGATAGGTTGCCAACTGGCTCACTGACAGAACCCACACTCTAAAAGTTGCAGACTCCAAATCTGACCTCAAAGCAGTGGCAAGTGGAGTACCACAGGGTTCTGTCCTGGGACCTCTCCTTTTTGGTATCTACTTCTCTGAAGTACAGGTTAACACGGAAGGCCTCTGGCTAACAAAGTTCATAGATGACTGCAAACTAGGAGCCATAGTCAAGTCCCCAAATGATGTGGATATCCTACAGAAGGGCCTTGCTGAGACAGATGCCTGGTGTCAGAGCCATGGCCACAAGCTCAGTGCCAAAAAGTGCAGTGTCATCCCCTTTGGTAAAAACTCTGTACCCATGAACTACCACATAGGCAGCAATCTACTTAACACCGAATGTGTGATAAGAGACCTTGGGACCCAGCTGGACAGTAGTCTCTCCTTTGATAGTCACATCGCTACAGTAGTCAGGAAGTCCTTCTACATGGCACACCTCATCATAGAAGGGTTCTCATCCAGGAAAAAAGAGGTCATTGTTCCCCTCTACTCGACACTCATTAGACCCATTATAGAGTACAACGCCCCTTTTGGAATGTACCTCACAAGACATCTGCAGCAGCTGGAAAGGCCACAGAAGTACCTTACAAAGAGGATTACTGGCCTCAAACAAATGCCCTACACTGACCGCCTCAAAAAACTCCAGCTTTACTCTGTAGCATATCACCTACTCCGAGGTGATCTCAGCCTAACATATAAAGCTATGTAAAACCAAGAGCTATTGGACATGCTGCACCTAAAGAAATCCCAATCCTTCCATGCTACATGCTCTAGGGACCTAAACCTTGTCATCACAATAAACAGGACATGCTGGTGGGATAGATTCCTGTCTCAGAGACTTCCCATACTCTGGGACAGGCTACCCATCTATGTCAAGCAAAGTTCTTCATTAGCACTCTTCAAGAAAAATCTTGATGAGTGGATGGGAAATAGGAAATACATCCCTAGGATCACTTCTGTGTCTCTGCTCGACACTGGCACAGGAAAATAATTTCTTGGGTGGCGTAAGCCAGGGAACCTTGTTGGCTAGGCTTACATAGGCCCTTGGGCCGATAACCTAGTACCTACCTATGAACCCATGAACCTATAATGCCATCCTGACACCATCTGTTAAAAAATGGAATGGAGAGGATTCAAACACTGTGTTATATGTGCTCTGAATATGAGATCACTACTCTTACACCTGCTGCCACAGGGAAAGCTAGGCAGCAGGTGTATTTTTTACAATCATTACTGTCCCGATTGCTGATGGGAGCTCCTCATCACTTAAAGTGTTTGCCCAAAGGAAGGCAAACTACTACAAATATTACTATTTTCCCATGTAAGCAGAGAACTACATTTGCTCATCGCTTATCTCTGAGAAAACAAGGAAAGCAATAGCAACAGTTTTTAATGTCCTAAACATTATGACACATTTCCAGTATAAGCTACAGTATGAACATAATAATATTGGTCATCTATTTCAGCCATGGCATATATGCATATATGCATAACTAATTCTCAAGTTCAAGTTGTATTCATTAAATGTGAATCTTGCATGTGCAAACACTTTGCATCATTCTTGCAAACTAGTTTCTCAGTTATGTGCTATAGAAAGAGGTATCTGGCATGTATTACTATGCTTATTGCTGAATTATTCTTCATCCCTTCAAAACCCATTTAAAGCAGAGCCTAGAGAAGGGACTTGTTATTCACGGAATACATGTGTGTGTCCTTCCACAATGCACTTGAACATTGGATATAACAGTAATAGGCCTAATGTCAACTACACAGAAATAAAGAGCACAACTGCATTGGTACATTACTTAAACCTTTATAGTGACACTCAACAATGAGATTGTCTTATACATGTCTCACCATGGGCATCAATTCATCAGAATATGAAAACACATACATCAACACTTGCATTTGCGCTGTTCACAAAATACATGTATGTATGTGTGTGTGTGTGTGTGTGTGTGTGTGTGTGTGTGTGTGTGTGTGTGTGTGTGTGCGTGCACATGCATGCATGTGTGTGTGTGTGTGTGTGTGTGTGTGTGTGTGTGTGTGTGTGTGACAAAGTGTGTAATGTACACATGTATGTCTCAGTTCTGCAACATGCATTCATGACAGCTTATTGTATATAGGTTAAGAAGCTGTCATTTAAAGCATTTCTGCACATTGCAATTAAAACAGAAAATCCAAAGTCCACCCTTTGCATTCCAGTTTCATAAGAGTATATGTTTCCTACAATGTATAATGATGTTGTCATCTTCTATGAAGAGCACTATGACAAGGAAAATTTCAGACTTTGGTGATGACTTGAATATTAACTACTGTCTTCTGCACATGTGAAAAATAGTTAGATAGGGGTTCAAATTGCACAACAGACAAATTGTGCATGTGCTTGAATGTGTAACTGTGTATGTTCGTAGTTAAAACAGCATGAGTCTGTGTCCTACTATGATCACTCAAGTATCAAGGAGAACAAAGTTTTGCAGTCATACATTACTGCACAATCATTTAATACAGCCCTCCCAACATCGTCTTCCCAACGTACACTGAGAATGTCATCTGCTATAAAATTTTCTGTGATAGTCTGAAAGTCAGACTTGTGCTATGGCGCTTGTGTTAAGTACTGTGTTCAGTAGCTTGTGTAACAAGTTAGGGGTTCTATTCTCATGTATAGTCAATTTTTGTGTATGTGTGTGCATGGAGTCAGAAGAGCATGAATCTATGTCCTACTGTCATCACTCAAGTATCATGGAGAACAAAGTTTTACAGTTGTACATTACTACATGGCCATTTCATACAGCCCTCACTACATCTGCTTCCCAACATATACCAGTGATGTCATCTGTAATAAAGTGTTCTGCGACTATCTAGAAGGCAGACTTCTGCTGTGGCACCTGTATTAAGGACAGTGTTCTCTAGCTTATGTGACAAGTTAGGTAGGGGTTCTAATCTCACTGCAGTCAACTTGTGTGTGTGTTTGTGTTCCATTAGCTCTCATTCTAGAAACCATCTTAAAGCAGCATATGAGATACTTCTACTAATTTCTTCTCATCAGACACTGATGATGTTATCTGCTATAAAGTATTGTCTGACAGTATTTTTATTTATTTTTATTAATTTATTTGACATTTTTTACTGGGAAAGTCTGACTGAGACAAAGCCCATTTTCAGCAGAGGCCCAGGGAGAAATGCTCCAGATGCATGTCTCTGGAATGTGGGAGAAAACTGGGGCACCCAGAGGAACCCACACAAATGCAGGGAGGAGATGCAGACTCTGTACAGACTCTGTAAAGAAGGCATTCCAGCTGAAAATTGTACTTGATAATCTCTTGCTGTGAGGCAATAATGCTAGCCACTGCACTGCTGTGCCACCCATATAAAAGTCAGACTTATGCCATGGCGCTAGGGTTAAGTACTGCAACCTGTAGGTAGGTAGGTAGGGATTCTAATCTCACTGCAGTCAACTTGTGTGTGTGATCAGTTAGCTCTCATGGTGGAGACCATTTTAGAGCAGTGTGTGAAATGCTCCTACTAACAGCTTCTTCTCAGCAGACACTGATGACGTCATCTGCTGTAAAGTGTTGTCTGACAGTAAAAAAGTCAGTCTAGTGCTGTGGTGCTAGCATTAAGTACTGTGATAGCTAGTTAGGGGTTCTACTCTCACTACAGTTAACTTCTGTGAGCTCAGTTAGTTCTCATTCTGGAGATCATTTTAGAGCAGCATGTGAGACACTCCTACTAACATCTTCTCACCAGATACTGAGGCTGTCACCTGCGATAAAGTGTTGTCTGACAATATGAAAGTCAGAGTTGTGCTCTGGTGCTAGCACTAAGTACTGTGTTCTATAGATAGCTAGGTAGGGGTTTGAATCTCACTGCAGTCAACTTGTGTGCATGTTCATTCAGCTCTCAGTCTGGAGACAATTTTAAAATGGTATGTGAGACCATAACTATGTACTGCACTCCTGCCTACTTCTTATTCTCAATAAACTGATGATATGATCCTCTCTAAAGTGCACTCTGACAGTATTACACTCAGATGTATATGTTGGCATGAGCATTAGATACTTTGTTCTTTAGCTTGTGTAGCTAGATAGTTTGTGCTTAGAATCTCAGAAAGACAATGTGTGTGCTCATTCAGATATGAGTATGAAGACAATTTTAAATCAAGATGTGAATCCACATCTATATAACACTCCTCCCAACATCTTCTCATCATACAGTAATGCTGTAATCTTGTATGAAGTGCACTGTGACAATGTAAAGTCAGACATCTGTGATGGTGCTACTATCATGTTGTATATAATCCAGTTTGAATACCTACACAGGCCTAATGTTCAAATATGACTTAATTCAATGGCTGTACATGTGGCTTGGTGGTATATTGCTGCCTCTATATGATCTTTTGAAACTGTGTTCATTTGAATCCCACTCAGGAGAACCTTTAACATAGTCCTATGAATCCAAGATCCCCTAATACCCTCTGCTGACAAAAAAAAAATGCTTTATGCAGAACCATGGATGATGTCATCATCTCAAAGAGGCATACATACATTGTGAAACACAGCTTTTCCAGGACCATCTGCAAGCCATCTTTAGACCACTGTATGTGTGATTGTTAATTGTGTCATGGGGTGTTGTATATATCACATATGGGCAGAGGCAGTATGTAATACAATCCAACACATACACACATATGTACATACCCTTACTCTCTGCCATCATATAGATATAATGATTTTTGTTTGAATGTTTTAATAATGGCTAGAATTTTATGTGATCTAGGCCATTAGCCTAGTAATGTCCTCTGACCATATAAAAATTGCACATGTCAATATTGTTTTCATCTACATGTGCTGTGTTGAGGTGTGGATGTACAGTTGCCCTACAACAGTGTATTCCAATCTGTGAGTTGAGGTAATGTATTGATGGTCGCTGCTGCCATTTGATTACACATTCTTTCCATAACACATGTAGTAAGATGCCTCTTGAGGACTGTTGACATAGGATGACGCTATGTATATTGTTGACATATTAAGCCATGTGTTCTTGTAGTGGAGAATATTAACATTCTATACATTTCTTATTCAGCCGTCACAATGACACTTGCAGTATGGCACATGAGTGCACGTGTATACCTACCACCATGAAATGCTATGTGGCAAACAGCAATATCATATCATACTGCTTACAAGGGCACATACACCTTGTTTAATCCACATATTGAAATACTGTATATACAAAAGTGTATAACTAGTTCAGATTCACTTGGTACCTTGGGGAATTCATTGTATGCACAACTGTATTGTTAGTCACAAAGATTATTCAGGTGCTCCCCAGCAGCATTGTGTGACTGTCAGCATTTGTGTCATTAACTACTTTGCATGAACCACATCTACCTCATTTGTAATGTGTCCATACATTGTATCACAGCCCTCATATACACCTTTCCAGTGATAAACATATAGGCATGTTATGTGTGAGTGATTTAATGATGTGAAATAATTATATTTGCATGATTGTGTTAACAGTTCCACTGTGTGTCAAGTGATGCATACCCAAGGCTGAATTTGGAGGTGTTGTCACAAATCTTTTTTTTAATTAAGTACAAAATCTTGCATGGAATACACAGCTTTTTCACAGATGGTTGTGCGTGGCACTACCAATACTCAAACTGAGGCAATAGACAGCCTGCTAGCTGCCAGATTTGGATCAAAGTTCATCCCCCTATCCCCACTGCTTGTCACTCAAAGTGTACATGCAAAAATTACTCAGCATATTTTCTCAAGAGAGCAGCTCATCTGTGCCCTCTCTAAGACTAAAAACATGTCATCAATGAGCCCTGAAAACATCCCAGGTTGCCTTTATCAGTAAATTAAAACATGACCTATCAGACACACTGGGATCCCTACTTAACCACAGCCTACAGTCAGGCTGTTTTCTGACAGAATGATGGACATCAACACTCTGTCTGAAAAAGGGAAGGGGGGGCAATCAACCAACACAGGTAATTATAGACCCATAAGCCTGTTTAGCCTCGTCTGTAAGGAAATGGAAATAATCATTAGTAAACCTATCAGCAAGGACGTAGGTAATCTTCTGACTGTGTAACCAAACCATGTTTTTATTTGTTAAGGCTAGATCATGTCTATTAAATCTGGTTGAGATCTTTGATAAGGTCACCAAGGCCATGGATGAGGGTACAAAAGTGCATCCCACATAACTTAACCTGGCCAAGACATTTGACACAATTCCTCACTCAGGCATTACAGAGAAACTGTTTCAACTGACCATTAACCACTACATCACCAAGTGGGTAGCCCAATGGATCACCAACAGGACACATACTGTCAAAGTGTGTGAATTTACCTCTCGCAAGAAGCCAGTGACCAGTGCAGTACCACAGAGTTCTGTACTAGGCCCTTTCCTGTTTGTTATTTAATTCACAGAAGTCAAGGCAAACTTAGACAACCTTTGACTAGCTTTGTAGATGACTGCAAATTGTGGACAATCCTTGAATCCAGTAAAGGTATTGATATACTGCAAGAAGTATTCACCCACAAAAAAAAATGGCGCCAGAGTCATGGAGACACACGAAAATTTCCAAAAAAGCATAATTATTCCATTTTGTAAAGGAAATACCAAGCTAATTACAATATAGACAGCGCATTCCAATGAGTGGACCCAGTGGTATGTGATCTGGGTACACAGATATATAGTAATTGGAAGTTCTACCACCATGTGTCCACAGTGGTGACAAATCCCTTCTATGTGGAGCAAGTCATAGTATAGGCATATCATCATGATCAAAGAATGTAATACTTCCATTTTACTTGGCCCTCATCACAGTAATAATTAAACATCAATGCACCCTTTTTAATGTAACTCACCACACATCTGCAATAGCTGGAGCAACACCAAAGATTTTTCACAAGGAAGATACAGGGTATAAAATACAAGTCTAATGTGGAAATATTGAAAGCCATATTAATGTATTCTGTCACCTACAGACTTAAAGGCTGATTTTTGTCTGGCCTGCAGGGCATTTTGCAATTTGTCTGTGATGGAAATTTTGCACATTGATAAAGCAAACCGCACAAGGGTCACTCATTCCAAGGCTGTTAACTTAACCTCTGACAAAATAAATCATGTTGGAGAGATAGAAAAATCTCTCAGACAGTACCACTTCTCTAGAACAATCTTCCCATTCATGTAAAGAAAGACCTTTCCTGACCCAATTCAAGTGCAACCTACATCAGTGATGGTTACTGGTAATTAATTGTACTATTGTGTTATGCCCATGTCCCTCATGGATAGAAGCAGTTGATGTTACGTAATATAGCATAGGCTCATATCTGTGTAAACTTAGTTCATTTATCTATTTAAAATTGTGAAACACGTTAAATATGCCTAGGCTTTTATGCAATCTTGGAACATTAGCCTATTGTGCTCCTATGAAACTATGATCCTAGGAAGTCCAATTTTATCCTAGGTACAGCTATAGTGTGACTGCACAACTTCACAGACATAACAGTATATCACATCCATATTACCACTTGATAGCTTGCAGGAACACATATGCATGCATGTCAGAATTTCATGCCAATATAACATTTTGACTGGCAATGTCAGGAGGCAGTGATCATGTGGCATGTCTTCAGGTTTGGCATGTGCTTATGCAGTGTGCTCTATACATTGTCCAGTATGTGAACAATAAAAAAGTGACAGCTTCCCTGCTTATTGACACTAGACCTTGCACTGCTGAAGGTTCTGTGCACATGGACAGATTTGATGCATTGTCATCGGTCTCACATACTGCTGTACCATTCATGACAATGGATCAATTCTTAATTCACACATCAATTGAAGATGCTTCAGATAATGTCCATTGCTAATAAATGTGGCAGATACATGCAGTACACAGCTGTGTGTAGGGAATCCTCTCATGAGTGTGTTGTTTGTAAGTGTTGTTATCCTTATGGCCGATACCTATGTCAGATAGGGATGCTTTAATCAAGTGCATTTTATCTGGCACAGTGAGCTTGCAGACATCTTGTTGCCCATACAGAACCATTCTTTGTCATGCATACCTATTAGGAACTGACAGTGAAGACTTCCCTTCAAGATGTTTTACAAGATGCATGTATGATATTTATTTTTGTATTGCACCCAGTAAAAGCAAAGATAATTGACAACATTGTTGGTATGGGTTTGATTCTTCCATATGTGGTTTGTGGCTTATGTGTCATGTAAACCTCTCAGATGGCCAAGATTGCCCCTGCATTTAACTCCAGGTTTATCACTGTCCAACTTAACCCCTACAAAGATAGTATATTTTTTGTAAAAGAGATGGTGACTTTCCCTTATAGAGTACTGGCATTCACTATAGTTGTACATGTCTCTTCCTGCAGAACATGTATAATAACTTAAACTCACATAGTCTGGCAGTGTCACAGATTAATGCTGTTAATATTTTAAAATTGATTCTGATTGTACCTGCATCTGTCAGCAGTTGCTCATGACTCTGTCGCAATGTCTCCATGATTGCTTGTGAGGTATGTTCACATTCAGTCATATTCAAGCATGTCATTTTGCAGATCTTCACTAAATGCTCATACACCCTATTGTATATACAATCCCTGATAAATGTCCTCTCCAGTGATCATGTCAGTGGTATTTATGTCACAACTATTCATCTCCATTGACATGTAACCTTGTGTGACAGTCACGTATATACTATGATGTGTGATGATATAAATATATTCACTCAGGAGGTGCAAACAGCAGTACTTACTGTGCCATGTACATATGTGCTTAATATTATGCTACGTACTTGTTTTGAGAGTGTATACATTGACATATCCTTATCTTGTATACATTGCCATATTTTACATGGCCACTTCCTATTTCTTCTTTCCTAGCATTCATATCTGTGGCCATTTTAATAAGCATACTTTCCCAGCCTGCTGTATTTGTATTGCATTTTATTTGCCATTGCTGATCACCACAATATCCTTTATTTCAGTATGCAAAAGCATGTTGTAGTGTACATTGCAATGAGTACTCCTTTCTATATGTGTTACTACTGCAGTCATTGCAGTAATTTTAGCCCTGGTAGTTACCGTGGCTGTCCGTGCAATTTTGTAGAGCAAGTTTGCCCCTAGGTAAACTTGTCTGCATGTTCTATTTGCATTCATGCTACTCTAGATGCTTTGCTGGCCAGCAGCACTGTTGGTGGACATGAAACATCGCTTGTGTCCATGTAAGCACAATATACGGCATGCATATACAATTATCACTGCTGCTCATCATGCAAAAACGTAAATTCATGTATGTTTTGTGTGAACCCTACATGGAGTTTATTGATTCCCAGGGCTGCATCTTAGCAAATAAGAAATGGCAAGCCTTATTATAAAGAAATTCATCCTGCTGGGGAAAATGAAAACAAAGCTTAGCCTAGTGAGAAAAGAGAAGATTTGTGCCCACAATAATTGTCCCCAGAGAAATAGCCAGGCAGAGGCTCATCTATTCACTGTTCTGTCACTCTAAGAGGTCACAAATCCATATGTGGTCTAGAATAATTCTCCTGGAAGCAGACATTTCCTTAGCAAGTTCCTTACAGATATCAAAACACCCTTTTTTAACAGGGGCACAGGGAAAGTTTCATCTAGGTATACTATAAGCAAGATCAGAACCAGATGATGAGGGCTATGATCTCAGCATCCATTTTACCCTCCCACCTGTTGTGCAGGGTCCACCTGCCTCCAACACAGCAGTACTGGAAGAGCTTAGGAGGAGACTGAAGATAAAATGAAAGGCCAGAAGGTATAGACTGAAGTGGGCAGAACCACAGATCCCCATTAAATTTGCAGTTTTCAGATCATTATATAGAATGTCTGTGATTAATGGAGTCCAAAGCAGTTGAGGAAGATGAGCGAGCTTTTATGCCCAGGGCCTTTGTGGGAGATTACATAAGGTATAGAATGTTAGACCAAAGTCATATTTTGAATAGCAAAATATTTTTTCTTAGGTTGTAGCCAGCTTGCCTTCCAGTAATGTAAGTGTTGGTTTAATAAATTATCATTTAGGCTGCCTTTGGTTTATAACAAGGGGAAACCCAGACTCCTACAAATGTTGGGGCCACCCTCTTTCAACAGTAGCTAGAATAACTATTTAAATCCTGGCGGGAGAGTGAGGGCAGCTGGGAGTGCTGTTGTTTCAAAAAGCTTCACCTGCAAACCTGCGAGATCTATGGCATACAATGATGAACCACTGACTTTGTCTCAGATGATCCGGGATCAGTTAGCAGCCTGGGCACTGAAGGAGCTGACTGGGGGAATACTACATCACAATGCTGCATGTTATATTGGTGTGGTGGATAATCTGAGGGAGAGGGAAAGAAATGATGATGTAGAGTCTGCTTACATCTACAGAGAGGAGGAGCTGAGGGTGAGGGAGAGGAGTGATGATGTACATCCTGCACACATGTCCATGGGGTGAAGGTGAGGAGGAGGGAGAGGAATGATGATGTACATCCTGCACACATGTCCATGGGGTGAAGGTGAGGAGGAGGGAGAGGAATGATGATGTACATCCTGCACATATGTCCATGGGGTGAAGGTGAGGAGGAGGGAGAGGAATGATGATGTATATCCTGCACACATGTCCATGGGGTGAAGGTGAGGAGGAGGGAGAGGAATGATGATGTATATCCTGCACACATGTCCATGGGGTGAAGGTGAGGAGGAGGGAGAGGAATGATGATGCATATCCTGTTCACATGTCCCTGCGGGAGAAAGGAAGGAGAGGAATGGATGATGTGGATCCTGCTCACATCTCCATGGGGGAGCAGCTGAGGGGAGAGAGAGGAATGATGAGGTAGAGTTTGCTAACATCTCCTTGGGGGTGAAACTGAGAGGGGGAGGGAGAGGAATGATTAGGTGGAATGAGGTGGAACCTGCTCACCTTCTTTGGGAGCTGAAAGGGAGGGGGTAGAATGCTGAGGTGAAAATGAAGCCTGCTCATATCTCCATGAGAGAGAAGATGGGGGGGGGGGGAGAAAGGATAATGTGGGGTCGGCTCAACTGTCTGTGGTGAAGGGCTAAGGGATGAAGGAGACTGGACACCGCTAACTCATTTTTCTTTCATAGGGTAGGGCAATTGAGGGATACCGCAGAAGAAAGCAGGAGACATTCCTCATGTACATGTTAACCCATAACATGCTAATCACTTGGACTGTACCAGGCCTGTACTAAAAACATACTAGGGCTGTAGCAAAAAAAAAAAAAAAAAAAACTCAGTAACCAAACAGGATAATGACAGCACTCATGTTGCTCAATCCTTAGCCCTAGAAGGACTGAATGAGCTATAGGGCTTTCATTGCAGGTGGAAATGAATGGACCGCCTGAGCTGCTGGTTGGGAGGCTTCATGGCCAATAGGAATCAGGAGACAAAAAAGTAATTTTAAAAAACATCTATATGCAGACCTGATGCCTTTGTGAAGACTTGAAACAACTGTATCATACTTGGTAAATGGCTTATACGTGGATTTATTATTTCAATCATTCCTCATTGTCTGTTTTGGTGGGTGGGCTGGTTCTTGAACTCTTTTTACCCAGACTGGATGCAGAAGGCTCAAAAGTACAAGCAAAAGATTGGAATATGATATTTCCAAGATTACAGAAATGCACAAAATTTGGTTATACAACTTTTGTTTAGGCTAAAATCTTCTGCTATTCAACAATTAAAAAGTATTTAAAGTACAAGGATTCTTGTGAATGCAGTAATGGTTGTACACAAATGTTTTACTGAAGAGAAATTGGAGGTAGGAGATGGAAATGAAGTATGTCATGAAAGATAAAGAGAAAGTAGAAAGTTATAAAAATGCTGATAAAGCAGAGTTGGTGATTAGTTGAATGGGTACGGTCATTAACTGGTCACTGCTTAAGGTCTCAGGGTACCACTTCTATATGTTTACAATAGAGGGAAGTCCCTCTGTTATATAATAAGAATCTTTATGAGTTATTGCTTGTGTATGAATATAGCAGCAAAATGAAGGAATGCTGTTGGGTGGTGAAAACTATCCTCATTCTATAAAGCAGCTACACTTGTATGTATCTCTTAGGTGTACTATTAGATCTTTCATGAACTGTGAGTTCTCGTTCGATTTCTGGAGTTATGCCATGATTCCAATTACTAGGGGCAATTTTACTGAAAGATTTTTCACTTGTGGCAAGACCAAAAGGGACACAGACTACACTTAGGGTGTTGTTGTCCTGGCTTTTGAGAATGTATGAGGAGGATATTTTGACACTTACTTTTTAGGGATTGGTAAAATGTACAGAAAATATCATCCCTTTGCAAGTTTATATAAAAGAATTTGCCTTTACAAATGCATGTTGTCAATGCTTTCCCATAGTTGTTTGCCAGAATTAGCAAAGATTCAATAACCTTTGTGAATGAAAAGGGGAAGGAGAACTTATCTGACTCAGCCCAACTTTCATTATAATACATCGAAAGAAACAAAGAGACAAAATCTAACAAGAAAGAAAGAAAGAGTCTTTATATAGCAAACATGTTATCTTTGTCAGGAAAGGACATCTTTTATAAGAAGACAAAATGTCAAGTCCAGCTCATATTACCCAAGACTGCATCGAAAGCAAAGATACTGAGGTGCACTTTGCTGTACCAAGAAAAGAGAGTTTACTGTCTAGGCATTATAAAGCTGGTCTGGTCAGATGATATTATAACAGAAGTCCACCTCAGAGCCATGGTAGAAGTATATAATATATAATCTGTGTTTCTAACAGAATTGGCTCTGTAACTACTACAACTTTAAAGAACTTGTTTAGGCTTTGGAAGCATCACTACTGCTACTAGTTTACAAGAATGGGATAGCATCATTTTAAATAAGAAAGTTATAAACAAAAAGCAACAGTTCTAAAAATTCTTCTTAATATGTTTGTATATTTACCTGGAGGTTGATCTCCGTGTGGAAGACTTTCCTGATTTAAGGACATCCATCACTCATAGAAGTTCAGCTCTGGGGAAAGGAAGGTTCAAAAACTGTCATGACATGTAGACAAGCTGGGATCAGCTGGCTAGCTATCCCCTGGGGAATCATAATTAATACTAACAGGATTGCAGGGACTTGTAGAATATCAGGTGAAGCATATTTAAGTTCCACAACAATACGTTGAATATCTCTAAAGTATTGAGCTTGTGACTTAAACTTAACTTTCCTGATTAGAAGTTTTAATTCCCTTAGAGCAGGGCATGCACAATTTTTTGAGGAGGTGATCAAGATCCATAGATGCTTGTAATATAAAAGCTGCTGACCTGCCTGCCTTAGAGCTTGCTTGCTGAAAGATGTTCTTTAATTGCCTGCAAGAATGGGTGTGGAAAAAGACTGGAGTGCAGCTCAGTGGTGATTGAGTGTCCATCCATCCATTTCTACCATAGGTCAGTTGTCCATGCTCTCAAATACATATGAACATATTATTTTATTCTCTCCCATTTGCGGATATAATTTTTATTTATGTATTTGTAAACCCGGAGGTCTGAATTGAATCTCAGTTTTAGTGGAGGCCTGGCAACAACATGTGGTTAAATGAATTGCTTAAAATTACACATTAGGCAAAAGGGCATGGATGGACTCAAACCCAGGACAGCATGATGATGTTCATTTGCAGATAACAGACTTAAGTTTGTGTGTTAAACTGCCAGATATCAAGTGTCTGGTCAGCTTGATATATTTTCAAAAAATCTGTCAAATATCTAACTACCCTAAGGGAAAATGTAGGCAGTTTATACGGAAAAGTTTCCAAAAATTATACATTCCTGGCATGTGTACAATATTTAAGTTTATTTGCTTGGGTAGTGCACTGTTCACCATGGACTAATTTAAGGAATTTAAGGCACACCTTATGAAAATTCAGTTACAGAAACATTTACAGAAATGAGTATAAGCAAAAAATCAGTTTCACAGATAATATGAAAACAGAAAACAGTTTTGACACACCTTCAACTAGAAAGTAGAGTCAATGAATTATAAATTATTTACATGGGAGCAGCAAATAAAAGTTGAAACTAGAAGGCCTACATTCACCTCCAAAAGACAAAAGACTTAGCATATGCATAATATTTACAAACAAATAAAAATTAATAGGTGTTACATTCCTCTATCCAGCTGGTTATACAATCATCTCCAAAAAATACAGGAGTTAGACATCTGTAGATAGGATTTACTGAACAGAGGAACTGAATGTGAGTAGATTGAAGGAATGAGTTGGAGACACGCCTCTCAAACTCTGAGCATTAAAAAGCAAGACACTGGTCTTTAAAATAAAAATATGGTCCTCCATTCCCGACTTAAAGAACAAAAAAAGAGAGAGAGAGAGCGAAGCAATGAAGTCCGCAGTTTGTCAGGGATGGAAGCAGTCAATTTGATTGTTCATTAAAGTGTGGTATGGAAACCTATTTGTCCTCCATTGTGTGCAGTTCCTTCTACTTTGGGTTTCAATAATTGAAACTAAATTAATTACATTTCATGTAGGTACTCCAGTGATGTTCATACAAAGGAGTAATTTAGCCCATAGTACCATTTCAGCCTAATGAGCTGATCACTGAGGGTACAGTTTTAACTGCATATGAGAATAACACAGACATTGGGGGTGCACAGTCTGTGAGGACATTTGATGTGTAGAACCAGCACACTAGTGCTGTAAGCAAGTCCCACAGGTTAAGGCACTGCTTATAAACCTGAACAGCTCAGCACAAAAAGTACAGCACACTTTGGTAGCAGCATTGCTTGTATTTATAAACCCGAATGTCTTGGTACAAAAACTGCACTTCACTTTGGTAGACTGATTTATCTTTATTTGCATTTGTTAACTAAGGAAGACAAACTAGTCATAGCCCATTTTCAGTAAAGGCCTAGAGAGAAATGTTCTAAAATGATGCAAAATAGCAATATCCAAAAAAAAAGCAGACTCTGAGATTAGACTGATTGGAAACAAAAACATGTGACATAACATGTTGTTCACTGAAAGCATGGAGAATATGTGTAGAGTCGGACAAATAAGCAAGGGGGAACTGGACTTTACAATAAATGGATATGCATTATAGTAAATCATGACCATAGCAACAGGAAAAATGTTAAATTGAAGTACCAGTTATGACAAAACTTCAGACAGTATTCATGTAGACAGCATTGACACCAGCAATGGATGCTAAAACCCTGGGTGGGGTCAGACAAAGCCATTGGAGCTGCAGATGTTTTTCATTCTCACTGTTGTAGTAGCCATTGGCTATTTGGGTTTTATCCTGCACAGGATACAACAACCAGACATTTTCACAAAGCTCTGACTCTCTCCCACACCTTCACTCTAAGTGCTGATTGGACAACCCATTTGTGGAGGTAAATCAGCAATCAAAGTGAAGATTACTTCAGTATTACGTCATATCAGAATATTATTTCTGCCTCAAGGTATAGCATCTGTGAGGCTTCACAGGAGCAGCAATTGACCTCAGGCTTCATTTCTGGAAGATAAGTTCTCATACAGGAGCCCTATCACACAGAAAATGTTTTTTTAAACATTTTTGAAGGATTTTTTTAATTTCTGAAGTATATCAGCACTTTTATTAATATCAGAAATTTCTTGCTAGAAACTGATATTTTTAGAACAGGGCTTAGAAAATGCTATTTGTAGAACAGGGCTTATTATTGAATACTGGGGCTGTTTTTGTAAGAAAACTGTACTGCTTTTGATACATTTTAATTTAAGTGTAAGGATTTATGGGTTGCACAGTCGTGCAGCGGTTAATGTTGTCACCTCACAGCAAGAGGTTCTCCAGTTCAATTTTCAGCTGGGGTGCCTTCTGTGCAGAGTCCTCTCTGTGTTTGTGTGGGTTTCCTCCCATGTTTCAAAGACATGCATCTGCAGTGTTTCTCCCTGGGCCTCCGCTGAAAATTGTTTCGTTCCATTTTCCCAGTAAACAAATGTTAAATAAATAAAATAAATGTAAAAATTATGTTTTTATGTTTGTTAAATTTCTGTTTGAGTGTTTTGTACACCTCATGACAACTTACCTTCATTATTTTACTGCTAGAGAAATTTTGCTTGAAGTTGTTATATTTAAGCATTGTGACATGTATTTCAGGGCTCAAAATGCATTTTAAGTTTGGTGCTTGTGTACACTTTTTGATACCTTCATTTCTTGTTTTCTATCAGAGCACTTTCTGTGAAAGGGACTTAGAGTTCGGACAGGTGCTTTGTGTACTGGCTGTGCTTTTACTTTTGAATTTTGACAGACTCTGTGGGGTGCTTGTGAACACTTGTTTCACAACTTACCTTATGCACAATTCTTCCCAGCTGTCCTTAGTGGCAATCAGGCTTCTTTAGTCAGCTATAGCATGTTTTTTTCCACCAGTCCTGCTGTTTCTTCTCCTGTGGTACCTGAAAAGAAAAAATAAACAACAGAACAGGAACCCTTGCCTACACTGTACTCAGACAGTGCCTCAGCTGATGGTGGGTGACTCTGCAGTGGCCATTTGTTGTTCCTAAGACCACTCACTGATTTTACTGAGTTCCTTTGGTGTAGTTCCTTTCACTAGCATGGACCCGCGGGTAGCCACATTCTCTGTGGCTGTTGAACTGTTCCAGTGTCCATGCCAGGCCCATCGTCCCAGAACCATCTTCCTTGGGTCTGGCAGTTTATCCAGGAGGCTCTTCTTGAAGAGGTCGGGTTAAGAGACCTCTTACCTGTTATGAAGTTCCATTTCTTAGTTGGTCTCCTTCCACGGATGTCCCTAGAAAAACAGAAACAAAATGCTACACATTGCTCATCCAAAGATTTTATTTCTGTTCATAAGAATGATTTTCTTACCATAGCCAAGAGTTTATTGCACAAATCATTCCTGATAAACATGTTATAGGATTCGGGCATTGAGAAAGACAGGGCTTTTTCATTGTCTTACTCTGAAGCCCAAGACTCTGAGTAAGAAGAAAGTTTGCCCTTTCCAACTCCATAAGATGAATTTTCCTTTTCTTAGACTAGTTTCAGGGAGAATGATGTATTTTTGCAAGAACTGGTAGATATGCTCCTTAAATGAATTTGCCTGAGGCTACAGCATTTCCTCCTATTATGCCAGCCTTGGAGGATGTGTTAAATGCTGCCCGCAATAACCCTGACCCTTAGGCTTCAGTTCCAAAAAAAGTCAAACACTTATTAATACCAACCCATCCCTGCAGACAAGAAGGCAAGGTGTTAAACAGGTTTCAGAAGAGAATTTCCTTCTTTCAGTCTGTTCTGTCAGGTGTTGTCGGCTTGTGGGATTGTTCTGCCATACTTCCTAGAAAAGGTAGGTCCTGTCTGAATCCTACAGTTTATTATTTTTGTGTCAGGTGTCTAAACGTGCTTTCAAGAGTTTGTATGATTATGCTGATACTGCATTTAGGGCCACTACTACAGCTACTGCTTTGAGAAGATATGCCTGGGTACATGGTCAAAAGATTTATGATGAGTTAAAGTCTGAAATTATAAACTCTACCTTAGACAAGGAGGTTTTGTTTGCCCTTGCTGATACTCACATTCTCAAACAATTTGATGATGGAGGAAATTAATTCATGGAGTTAGTAAGATTTTTCAAGCCCCGTCCCCACATCATAAATCTTGCAAATTGTCTGCCTTTTTCTTTAAAAAAGAAAGGTAAAATAATCATTACTGCTATTTTCTGGCATACAAGGAAAAAATATATCAGGACAGGAACAACCAAAAAAAAAAAAAACAGGGATCCTTTCAGAAGAGAACACACTGTGCTTTCAGAATGACTATGGCAGCATTCCCCCCTCCCCTCCTTACATCTCTAAGTCTGTCCTGTAGACTGGCTTTCAACCTATCCCTTTGGCAACAAATTGTTTCAGAAGCTTGGGTAGTAATACAAGTTCAGGAGAATTACAGTTGTCAATGGATACCCCCTTTCAGGGGAATTCCTCTCTCCCTACCCTCCAAACTGAATATCATGTTTCCTCGTTTTTTTCAATACATGCTTACCCTTAGAGTCATGCTACCAGTGCCTTTAGGGCAAAGGGTTGAAGGTTTTTACTCCAGAATGTTCCTGGTTTCAAAGAATGAGCTTTCCTGGAGAGCAGTTCTAGATCGTTCCTTTCTTAACTTGTTTATGAAATTACCAAAAATTCAAAATTTTGACCCTTCAGAGTCTTTTACCAGCCATACCTCTTCTGAGTCTTATGGTAACATTAGACCTAAAAGATGCTTATCATCACATTTTTGGTTATTTAGACAATTTATTGATCTTTGCAGAGCCTTTTGCCCCTTGCCAGGAATCAGCCTGGGCTTATAGATATATTCAAAAATCCTCTCTTTCTCCATCACACAGGATTGTGCATTTAGATTGCCTTCCAGATACATCTCTTCAGAGGTATTCCTAAAACAGAGAAAATTGAATTTGTATCGGGAAATTCTCATTTTCTTCCCCAATCAGTCTAACATTCTCATCCACTGGGATTTTCCGATTCCTGTTTTGGGCTTTAACAAGAAAGAACTGGACTGGTGGAGGCAATAAGATGTCTCAGTTTTTGCCTGGGGAACAGTTTCTATGGAGGCAAACATGCCAGACCTGTGCGACAGTTCAGACAAACCAAAGGACATAACTGTCAGAGATGTTAGCTGTGATAAATGCTGTAGAATTTCTTTATTACAGGTGATTACAGGCAATGTCACAGTGATGTGATGCATATGCACACAGGGGAGCACCAAATCTTATCCCTTGTGTAGGGTGGCTATGATAGCTTGGGAGTTTATAGTTCTATTCAATTCCTTTCAAAACAGACAAGTAAATTCTGTACTAGTACTCCTCTCAGGCAAGCTTGGAAAACAGATCCATTTTTATTTACATGGTTGGGAATGTTCCTGTGTGTATTTCTACCCATTATGCTGATATCCAGGGTTATTCTGGAGGTTCAGAAGGACTCTCCAAAAATTATTGTGTTGACTCTTTTTTGACCCAGGCAACATTATTTCTCCCTTCTTATGGAATCAGCCAGGGCAATTGCCACAAGTTTCCTATTAGATTGGATCTACTTACACAAGACAATGCATCCCAGTCTCAAACAACTTCAACTGACTGCCTGGATGTCTAAATTCTAATATCTTTTAAGTACCTTTTCATGATGTCATGCTTCAGGTATTAAAGGAGGGAAGAAATCCTGCTACTAGGAGATGATATGTTTACCAGTGGAGAAGAATTTCTAGTTGGTGCCTCACCTATAACCAGGGCCCTATTCAGTATTATTACCTCTTGTTCCCAAACATTTGTGTGAGTCGCTATCCTATAGTCTGTTTACATATTTTGGCAAGGGGTATTTATCAGCTATTTCAGCATGTCCGCTCATGGATCCTCCATTTCCGTCTTTGTTCAAGCTGTCCTACAAAGATGTTTTTCTATTCATATTCGGTTACCTGTTATTCAGATGACATTTAATTAGGCTCTTTACTTTTTTCTGGGAAGGCTATTTCTGTCTACATTTGAACCAGCTATTCTGGCAGTTTTTGGTTCATCTTTTTGGTAGACTAACTGGCTTATTGCTTTCACATTTGCAAGAGAGGGCTGCAGCAATTCATGGTGGTTAACCCTTTTGTATTCCATGCATAAAGGGTTATCTGTAGAAAAAAAAACATAAAGAGGCAGACTCTAGACACATTCTAGAAACAACTACATGGTCTTCTTTACACACTTTAATAAAGCATTACTAACTGGATTCCTATTCCTGGCCCAGGACTAGTTTTGCAAAGACCATTCTCCAGGTTCTTCTGGATCCATATCCTTCCTCCTCCCAGGTAGGATATGCTTTTGTAATCAAATCAACTAATAAAGGTGACTGCAGCAGTGAGAATGATAAATATAGAACACTTGTGTAAGTTGTACTTGCCATAACAGTAGCTGTTCGAATACTTCACTGCTGCACTTGCCGCATCCACTCTCCATTTCCTTCTTGTGTATAAAGTTCTTTTTGTTGGGATATAAACTTTTTCTTTCTATTATATGTTGTTTTTCTGGATTAGAATGCTTTTTTGTTTTCTTATGGGCAAGAAAGTCTGGAAATAATTCTGAAATAATCTTCACTCAGAATCATACCTCTCAACCTGGAAACATCAAAAATCTGGACAAGGCCCATGAAAAATAGGTACAAATCTGTACACTGATTAACATCTAATTTGCATACATAATTATGAAACCCCACCCACTCCGATGGAATTGTGGGATACCAACTTTCAAACGCAAAATGAAGAACAGACAACCAAAATATGGCACCAGAGTCCCCCTGCAGCCATTCCAATGTCCCATTACTTGGCTATTTCGCCCCATTTACCAAGAACACTAATGCATACTGCATTACTTCTACAATGATTATTTGGATTTTATTTTTACAGCAGCACAACAATGCAGAAACACTAATAGACATCATGATCTGGTAAAAGCAATACTGTCTCACAATGAAAATAGGCTTGACATTAAAACATCTCTGCCCTTGAAACCCACATTCATTGAAACAGCATTGAAACCCACACCACATTCAAAGAAAATGCATCTGGCCAGTGGTGGATAAAGATTACCTTTGGGCTGTTTTCAAATCATTGGCGCCTTGCACACAAAACAAGAAACGTACATGCGTTCTTTGATACACCTTCCTGACTTTATTTAATTATATTCCTTGTATAATACAGCATACTTAGACTTAAGTTAGAAGAACTCATTTTAAATTTATTGTTTGAACATTTTTCCAGTAGGCAATGAAACAAAATGCATGAACCAGTAATGACAAAACTGCCCAGCTCAGAACATTTCCATCATTTAAGTCTACTTCCACAGTCACACACACACACACACACACACACACACACACACACACACACACACACACACACACACACACACACACACATATTATAATAACTTTTCTCGGATGAAAGCAAGAATTTAAGCCAAGATAATTATTAGTCATATGCTTTACTTATCTTTAATAATACAAAAATACCAACATTTAGAACCCATAGCTTAACAGTTTTGTATACTGATTGCTAACCAACACATTAAACTTACTCAGAGTAATTTATTTCAGTAATAACCCATGGTGGTATAACTGTAAATATAGAACAAGTTTGTATTATTTTTCCAAAATTCCAGTGCAGGTGCCTACTAAGAATACAAAATACCAATAGAGGTGGAAAGTATGAATGAGATCTGCTAATATATGTTCTCAGTAAGCTTGCAAAGTACGACTGCAGCTGTATTGCAAGTATGCAAAAAAAAAAAGAAAAAGAAGGCATGCAAAATCCCAGCAGAGGTGAACAGTAAGAAGCCAGAATCAAAGCACAACAGTTAACATTTACAGCAAAATGTTACTTATGTTCTTAACACATGAAGTCTTACAGCAGGAAATTCCTTCCTTCTCTGACATCCACTTTATCCAGTTCAGGTAATCAGGCAATTGTAACCTATCACAACATTCAAAGATACAAGCATACCTTTCAACTGTCCAGATTTTTTTGCAGAATGTGCAGATGTTTGCCTCACATTTTTGTCCTGTTCCTCATAAAATTTATATTTTTTTCTGGCAAATCATTGAGTACTGAAGTCACTAAATAGCATTTTACATTTTATTTTCAACCTTCATATCCTTCAGGAAATTGCATGCTGATGTAAAACCTATTATTCTAGCAACTTTTTTAAGCTTATATGGGCAAAATTAAAAATTTGTCTTTGAACCTGGATGCAGAGAAACTAATCATGAGCAGCCAGACAGTCTGCCCCAGGACACACACACATTCACATACGTACACACACACACACACACACACACACACACACACACACACACACACACACACGCGCACACACACGCACACACACACACACACACACACACACACACACACACACACACACACACACACATTTCCTAACTGAAGCACCCCGCTCGCATAAAACTCTACACACACACACAACACATACTTCCTACCTGAAGCACTCCGCTGAGTCCGCTCGCATAAAACTCTGCATCTGAACAGCAGCCTAGGCCTCAGACAGTCCTTTCTTTCCACTCGCATAAAGCTCTGCATCTGCACAGACAGTCCTTCCTTTCCGCTCCACTCGCATAAAGCTCTACACACACACACACACACACACACACACACACACACACACACACACACACACACACACACACACACACACACGCACACACTTACCTATGTGCTGCTTTCCACCACACAAAGTTCAGTGCTGCTGCTGCCATCTGTTCGTTCCGGCCCCGGCCTGAGTCGACATTCAGTAACTTCTGCTGCTGTCCATTTGCTCCATCAGTGCCATGGCATAATCCATTAATTTCTGCTGCTCCCTGACATAATACTCTCTCCATTCCGTTCTAGGTGCCATAAGTACTATATCCTGCTCGCATTTGAAAATCAGCCATTCCCGCCTACTTGCATTTGAGCTCTGCATGCATAACACTCCAAGGAGCTCAATTCTGATAGGCTGGTAACCCTGACAGAGCTGATGTCATTGCGCACGTGATGACGTCAGCCCCGTCAGCGCGAAAATTAAAAAACATTAAAAATGCAAAGAAAAAAATCGGAAATGAAGGGGTGCCACTCAGGAATCGTGGCACCCCTTCATTTGAACCCCAGAACTCGGTAAAAACCAAGTAATTCGGTGCAGTTGGGAGGTATGTTCAGAATGCTGATTTCACTCCTCAAATGAGCTGTCCAATCAGCACTCAGAGTGAAGTTGTGGGAGGGAGACAGTGCGACAGCTTTATGAAGATGAATGGCTGTTGTATCCTGGGTAGGATACAAACCAAATAACCAAAGGCAACTGCAGCAGTGAGGAATTCAAACATCTACTGTTATGGTAAGTGCAACTTAAAAAACTGTACTTTCCAGTTAAAAGGTGACCCTTAAGAGATTCCTTGAAATTGTGTTTTAATAGAGCTCATGAATAGTGCTTAGATGGCATTACACAGTAAAGTGAAGCACACGCGCTTACACACACACACACACACACACACACACACACACACACACACACACACACACACACACACAGACACACACACACACGCACACAAACACACACACACACACACAAAAACACACAAGCACACACACACGCGCGCACGCGCAAACATGCACACAGACACACGCACACACGCACACACACACACACACACACTCACACACAGATGTGCACACATGCACACACGCGCACACACACACACACACACACACGCACACAGACGTGCGCACACACATACACACACGCGCACACACGCACATACACACACACACACACACACACACACACACACACACACACACACACACACACACACACACACACACACAAAGTGGCACTTCTGTGTTACTTAGGGCATAAAGCAGAAAGAATTAAGTATGACTTATCTAACCAAAAGCTGCAAGTTCAAACATGTCACTTATTAAGGGTCTTTAGTGGTGACCATTTGTCAGAGAACTAAGATAGTGTACCATTTTAAATAATACATTGTAAGTTATTGGTTACTCTCTAGCCAGTAAACAAGTTTAAAATGGGCTTCCAGTTATATATTCTGTGATCATACCTGTGATCTCCTGAACAATGAGAATTTAATTGCAATTGCAGTGAAATATATACTAGCTCAGAAATTGCAGTATCTCACTGTATTTCTTCTTCTCTGAGGTACAACAATCTGAAAGTTAGGCTGCATAAGTAATGGGAGGTGTGAGGTTACATCCCTAACACTAGGAGTATAAGTGGTCTTGCCACATACAAAAATACTTCCTAGATGCACCAACAAATTTCCTACTTTGCCATGAACTACAGTTTACATTTACTTTTTTGCAGCTTTGAGAGTTGCATTGAAGAATGCCCAGATACCGAGAGTATGCCATTTAAGGGAGGTACAGTGATGGGTTTTGATTTGTCCAGCAGTACGCCTGATGATTTTGTTATAAACTTGCACTAGATTATTATATTATATAGAATGATAGCTGATTAGAATATCTGAGGCTCAGTAAATACCGGAGAGCAGAAATTCTGTAGCAGTGCAGATATTATTATGCTATAAGAAAGAGGTGTTTACATAACAGAACAGGATGAGATTTTAGTTTGTTTGGAGAGCAATTGACTTGAAATGCTGGTCATATTTAAGTTCCTGATCAAGTATGATGCTAGATAGTTTTGTAAAACTGATGACCTGAAGACAAGAATTATAATGGGATAGGATTTGCTGGGGGGGTGGAGTGCAGTGCTTGGTGAAAAGAGGATAACTTTGCTTTTGGTAGCTTTAAGATGGGGGCCAGACTTTGACAGCCAACTCCCAGTTGTGAAGAACCTGATCTGGAAATTAAACTGAACTAAGGATGGGATAAGCTATCATAAATATATGGAGCAGCACAAAATAATGTACATACATATTCATACTGAAGGTGGATCAATGTGGGAGACTGCTGTTTTGTTAAGGAAAATGGAGAAGAGAAGAGAAGAGAAGAGAAGAGAAGAGAAGAGAAGAGAAGAGAAGAGAAGAGAAGAGAAGAGAAGGGAAGAGGAGAGAGAGAGAAGGGAAGAGGAGAGAAGAGAAGAGAAGAGAAGAGAAGAGAAGAGAAGAGAAGAGAAGAGGAGAGGAGAGGAGAGAAGAGAAGAGAAGAGAAGGGAAAAGGAGAGGAGAGAAGAAAGGAGAAGAGAAGAGGAGAGGAGAGAAGAGGAGAGGAGAGAGAAGAGAAGGGAAGAGGAGAAGAGAAGAGAAGAGAAGAGAAGAGAAGAGAAGAGAAGA